>NW_028280435.1:0-38759 GCF_059751315.1 Micrasema longulum
TATATGTAGCGGCTTTTCAGAAGAGCCAATAAAGGTTATTATTTTTTAATTGATAAAAAAATCTCTAATATGCCTATTATTTTGGCGTGATTCCTACATAATTAAAATATGCAATTTTTTATAAGTAAAAAACAAACTTTCATTGGGTCTTCTGTAAACTTTTTCCTTTCCATCATCGATATGAAGGGCGGTGCAATTGTAGTAAAGAGCATTGATTATTGTTTGCTGTGCTAAGAAAGAAAACTTTTAAAACACCAGCGGCGGCGAAGTGGATAGCAGAAGTCTCTCGGGTTGTCGTGCCGTGGCTTCGGAACTCATGAAGCTGCGCTCTCCAACTCAACAGTGTTGACAGGCTTGACAATATGATGACACCAAAATTAAGGAGCACTTATCTACAAACCGTTTTCTTGCTAAAATAGAATCTAAACAAATCAAAGCCTTAAAGCTGCAGTAAAAAACAAAAGTAAACTGTAGTCAAGTAATCATTATACTTTATTGTCAGGTATAGAAATAAAAAATAAAAATAATCATATGTTTAAATGTTTATTTAATCTATAATAAAACAAGAGGTAGGTTGCAAATACTTAACTTAAATATAAGCAAATCACAAAATTGTCAAATACCTACAAATATAATATTTAATTACGTAAAAACTATACCAGTATTATTAACTATTTAGTATTTTTTTGTGAGTTTCTTTTAGTGAGATTTTATGCTTAAAGTTTTTCTGACGTAATATTGTATTAACATGATGTAGCTAATTACAAAAATACAATCACAATATAAGTAAGCGCATTTAGCGACGGTATGGTGTTGGGAGCTAAAGAAGAAAACTAATATCACTATAATATTACTACGCAGCGGTATTTCCACAAGTTTAAAAAGTCAATCTTACTGATATCAAAGTCAAGAACTTCTAATTTATTGATAACTAAATTCGTCTTTAAAGAAAAGCTATTGGTAAGAAACATGAACCTATTTAAAACAATATACATATAAATAATTTAAACACTGAAATTTTCACCTATAAGCATGTAAATTTTGTGTTAAATGAGAAGTACTAAAAGGGTCTATTCATTTTAATTGGTTTAATCCCGGTGACAGGGGAAAGACATAAAGACTTGGTTGATTAATTGAGAGGATGAACTAACTGCATGAAAAATTACAATAATATGCCACTTCCTTATTTACACGTTAATAAGAAGTAAACTCTTTGCACATTAAGTGTCAAAACACCCACATACCAAAAATGAGAGAAAATTACCGAGAAGAGCTGGTAGACAACCACAGGAATCTTCGTATACAATTACATAAACACTCACACACCTGCCAAACAAGTTGATAATTTTGTTTTGGCAGACAATTGTACTAACTACATTAAAAAATGTATCTGATTTTTAAATCCACACACAAGGGTGAATTATTGGTAAAATTATAAAAAAAAAAAATTCACATTAATATTCTAGAAAATCTAGCAATATTTCAGTTTTATTATTGCATCCCTATGAAGAAATTCCGTATTGGAAAATACTTTTTATACTATGTTTTATTGTAAAATAAAAAACAAAAATATCCCGATCAAAAACAATGTAATATTTGTAATGTTTTGACTGGCTATTATGTTTTAATCAAATTATAAATTATAATTATACTCAGGAGACGACAATTATAAAATCAGATGTTTGATAATAATAATATAATATGAAAAATAAGTTGGTTTAGTTGGTATGTTACCAGGTAGTTTTAATACGCGAACTGATCCAATATGGCGGCTATGACGCGATGTGTAGCCCTGCCTACTAACTCACGTGTTGTCTAACAAGCCAATGAGCAGTCAGTACTCATACGACTGTGAATTTGTATGCACTGTGTCTCTAGCGTTTTTTTCTGTAGTAAGTGTTTTAGCTGTCTGTCGAAATAGAAATTGACAAATTCACTGAGCAACGACTCAATTTCAAGTTTTTGGTAAAGCTTGGGAAAAGTTCAAGTTCAGAAATTACAGATATGTTGAGGGTTGTTTATGGTGATAGTGCTCTGAAGAAAACATCAGTTTTTAAGTGGATAAAGAATTTTAAAGATGGCTGAGATGAGCCAAGGATGATGCAAGATCTGGACGACCTTTAACCTCTTGTGTTGATAGAAAACATTGATCGTGTGAGGTCCCTTGTCCCCGTTGAAAAACTGTGCGGATTATCGCTGATGAATTAAACTTTGGTAAATCAACAGCGCACACAATTTTAACTGAACATTTGGGTTTAAAAATACTGTGCTAAAATCATGCTCAAGTTCTGATGCCGGATCATTCAGCGTTTTTTGTCTGTGAATTTTTGACAAAAAATCCTTGAACATCCTCCTTATTCGCCAGATCTTGCCCCCTCTGACTTTTTGCTTTTCCCAAAATGCGAAATGGTGATGAGGGGACACCACTGGGAGGATGTGCAAACAATAAAACAAGAAACGACAAGGAAACTAAAAAGCCTAACTGCCGAGGACTTTCAGGAGCTTTGAACAGCGGAAAAGAAGATGGAACAAGTGCCTAGTGATAAATGGAGAGTATTTTAAAGGAGACAAGATTGATGTAGATTAAATTTTGTAAAATAATGTTTTTATAACCCTAATATGCGTATTTATTGGACACACCTCGTATGCAGATAAGAACAAAATTGTAAAGCACTTT
This sequence comes from Micrasema longulum, assembly GCF_059751315.1. Taxonomy (NCBI): domain Eukaryota; kingdom Metazoa; phylum Arthropoda; class Insecta; order Trichoptera; family Brachycentridae; genus Micrasema; species Micrasema longulum. The sequence goes on from NW_028280435.1 coordinate 2,678, forward strand.
TGAAGTAATTATTCTACGAAAATAGCTATAAATGAACCTCTTATTTATTATTATAATTAAATTTAAAAATGGTAATAGAATTGATAATATAAAATTCTCGGTAGTTTAATGAAATCAGAACTAAATCTCGAGTGACAGGTAACACCTTTCCATTGCAATACAACATAAGGAAACTTCCAGGATGTTTTATTAGAGGATCAATTAAAAATGAACAGAAAATTATAATATTAGTGATGAAACTGATAGTGGTTTGGCTGGATACGGGATATTCGGGGAGCCCCTAAGGCAGATATCTGGGTATCCTTCAATAATAAACTATTTTTCTAAGATTATCTACCTAATTTTTTTATTTTTATCTTCCATTATATATCAACCATGTTCAGGTAAAAGGCGATAACCCATAAAAGTAAAATTTTACAGAATGACCTGATGAACAGTAAAAACACTTACTTGAATTTCTCTCATGGTTAAAAACAAAACTTTTAATGGGCATGAAATAAAAAGGGGTTAAAATATTTTAATGATCATCAAACGATCAATAAGTTGGATGTCAATATGTTTTATAAGTTTATTAATTAAATAATTATAATGGTATTGGGTAGTTTCACCTCTTGCGCTCTTTGTTTTTCAAACCTATATATTTTATTAATAAAAAAAATATTTTTGATAAACATTTTTATTTGCGGGTTAAAATCTTTTTCTAGATACTGAACACTGATGAACATTTTCATGCAAAAATGTAAATTTTTCAAATAGTGGGGGTTACTTCTTTTTTCACTGAACCTATATAAATAAATCAATTAATTTACTTATTTGACAAACTTCGCTTGTCCACATTTTGGGTGTTTTGAGTTATGAATCTTTTTCTATGAGAATAGATCTATATTTTTAAGTAAAAAACATCACTTTCCCCAATTCTACGTAAAGTTACAGCTGGTTGAACATTCAGTTTATTTGATAGACAATATATGTCCTGGCCGTATGCAATATTATCAAGAACCTTTTTTTAAAGATTTTTATGAACATTGCATCCAGTGTGCGAATTAAGTAGAATTGGATTATGACAAGAGTATGGTCAATTAATGACACCATTAACAATATTATGCATTAGGTAACTTTTAAAAATGTGTTTCTTATAGACCATATACTAGCCATATTCATAATTTATCCTGAAGAAAAACATAGATTGTAAATGACAACAGACAAAAAATACAGTTTTCTTCAATATGAGAAATGATTAAAACGGTCCAGAAGCATGGTAAGTTTCTCTCTAAAACTGCCTTGTAGAATAGGGATGTTAGCAAATTTGACTACGATGCACACAGCAATATATTCTAAAAGCTTATACTGCATTAAAAAAGTACATATTGTCAACGGCAATCTATCACCGCGTATGTAATATCACCATCTACGTCATTTAATTATGCCATTTGGCAGAAAATATATTCAAACACTGCTAGCAAAAACAACAAAAAAATAATTATACCGTCGAGTTACTGGAACAAGTTGGTGAGTAACATTTGACTTAGTGAGATATTGTAAGTGTAAAGTTTAAAGCTCTTTCCAAATCAACAATTAAAATAAAACAGCAAGTTGAATAACGTCAGGTTTCTGGCACAAGTTGGTAACTAATATTTCACTAGTTGAGATACTCAACTTTTACAGTTAAATACAGGCGCCGTGGCGCAGTTGGTAAGACAGCTAACTGTGAAACTAGCGTCGCAAGTTCGATTCCTGACAGTTGCAAGAAAAAAATCTAAGAAATAATTTTTCTCAATTGGTCTGGGTGTTGTGGTATATTTTTCATAACTTCCTTCCATATCCTATTTCCCACCTGCTGACAAGCCTCTAAAGAAGAGGCTTAGCGGGTTATTCCACAGGTAGAATATTATAAACCATTATTTCTTGTACTCATCAATTATGAAATATTCCTATTTAGTTTTTGAACAAAGATTATTTTATGCCAGTTATGAAGAGATCTCACTTTTCAAAAATTTGTAGTTACTAATTTGTTCCAGAAACCCGACGATATATAATTGTAAAGTAAGATTTACCTACATGTCAAAAAAATCCGTAATTTTACAGAACACAGATAAAAAAACAAAAAACATTTTAATCTCTCTTCTCTAAAGTGTCGATATTTGAGTTTCAGTTACCTTGTGACGGATTTCCGTCAACGATATTTTGAAATACACAATTACAACTTAAACATTCCATTTTAAGTCTAACTGAGATTATGTAATAACAAATAAATGGTACATGGTTCTAACGGGCTCATTGCATTTTTTCTATCTTTGAGATATTTAAGTCATTTTTTCCTTCTGAAAAAATGGCTTTAATAGAATAAAGTATTTTAAAATAACAAAATGTGGTTCCCTGTCTCACAAATTGTAATTGTAGATTGTGCAACAAGCTCGTTTTTGTCTGTTCAAGAAAGGAGTTTTTTTTACAATTTTAAGTAGACGTGCTTGTTAGTTTTTTCTTTGGTGGTACGTAAAAACATATTTTACGTTAATTGAAAACCTATTTGATATATAAACCCAGTGTCCCATAAAAGAGGGTTCATTCTTCTTTTTCATTGTACCCTTCAAATAAGAATAGATAAATATGACAAATAAAAAACACACCATTTTATAAAACATAAATAATAATTTAAAATGTCTTTGTAAGTAAGCAGTAGGATAATTGTTTTGAAACCATAGTAAAATTTATACCGCTGCCAAACAATTAATTAATTATGTAGAGTGAGTTTCTGTAACATTTTCACTACTACCCTGACTATCAAAATCTGTCCTTCTCTTTTCTAGTTCTGTAACTAACCCTGTTATAAGTGGATGTTTGAATTTTCCTTGCGTTGCTTTAAAAATTTCTTCGAGGAGACGGGGAGATTTTTCACTCTTCTCATATTCAAAAGCCTGAAGCGCAAGATCGAACCGGTCCAATTCCTTCACGAACTTGGCTTCGGGGCTTGACTGAGATTCATACTCCTGAAACACATGAGACAAAATTTCATTTCATTTTTAAGACTCTGCCTGCGAGTGTTACACTAAAAATATGCCAATGACACAGGCGTTATCTCATAGTGATTACATGATTTAGGTCTTTATTTTGTGTGCATTTTGACAAAATACGAATTATTTTTCTTTTGAGGATGAATGATTCGTTTTTCTATTTCGCTATGTTTGTAAGACAGTCTACAACTCCTTTGATTTCATTGAAAATCCAGCCAAGAACTGAACCTTTGTCACTGTAGTTAAATCCTTCAGTGATAATATAACGATATACACTACATTCCCATTTAACTGAATTTTTGGATCAACCGATTCACCGAAATACTTTTTGTATTATTATATTCTATACTGCTTTTATACAGTTAGCGTCGCGGGTGCAAGAACTGTACACAAACATTAGGCTGGCGCTGCGCGAGAACTTGTAGCGTTGACTGTCTACAGACATAGCCCTCCTCCACACTATTGTTGCTGTCCAAGGACACCTGTCAGTTATGTTTTGAATTCTGTCTGATGTGGCTGGTTCATTGCAAGATGGCATTGTTGCCGCATGTTCAAATCACCGGACAGGTGAGCTCAGCTCCGGTGACGATGATGGTCCATCGCAGAAAAAAAAGAGCCAAACCATTTAGAACAACCATTCCTTGAAACACAAGAGGAAACATCTGCTGAGCTGCTTCTCATTAAACGCATTAGAGATTGAGTTCTAAAGAAATATTCTTCTCATATGAAGCAAAAGAAAATATCATATTTCATTACATTCTTGGTTTAGTTTTGTATTCCACCATGCAGGAATGTTTTTATGTGTTTTTAGAAATTTCATATTTTTATTCATTCTATGCACATATTTTCCGGTTTAACCGAGTTTTCGTTTAATTGAAGCCTCATCCGTTCGATTAAATTAGGTTAAACAGGACTGTAGTGTAATTAATTAGTCAACATATTAAAATTTAGTATCATATCATATTTTAACACTCTTTTAGTGTCATTTAAGTATTTGTTAATTGAGATTAGTTTTCACATAACATGTTTTAAGTGTATAGACAAATAGATATTTTTAATGAGTACTAATATAAAAAATATTTGGGGCCATGATGCTTTATATGATGTATTTAATTGCTTTTTTACAAAGTATAATAGACATGAAGCTTACTGAAGATGGGTAGGTCACGTGGAACGAATGGATGGCGAAAGAATGGAAAAACAGATACATTTATATATCACAACTAGATAAAATACAGAATAGATTCCTTAAACTTCTGGATCGTAAATCTCTTACATATTTTGACTCGTATGAAGTCTCTTCTTCCTTTCATAGTTTAACTTCCCTTACTAAACGTAGAAGCATTTCTGATCTGTATTTCCTCTTCAAAATTTTAAACAATTTTTCGATACTCCATATCTCTTAAAGCGTATTTCAATCAATTGTCCCGTAAAGTCAACACGACAAGTTCATTTTTTTTATAATTCATTGCCCAAAAAAAATTATGTTCAAAACTCGTTTATTTATCGTAGCTGCTCCAAATTTAATTTACTTTGTCCCCATTTAGATATTTTTAGTACAAAATTTTGTGACTTCAAAAAAAAACTTTTTGAAACACTGTAAAATGAAACATTTGTCAGTGTGTAATAAGTTTATGTTCCTTTAATTATGTTTATTTTATTATTATATCGAAATTTTGAATTGGTCAACTATATTATGAAAATCCCCCTCCTCCACTCTATTTCCTCATCCCTTAACCTTTGACTTTTTTTAATTACTGTTAAAACTAAATAAATTTATTAAAAGAGAATCATCAAAGGTGAGGAAGCTCCATTCATTTATTATTTTATTTGGTAGGGAGACATTACTCCATACTTACTTACTTAATTATCGGGCCCGGACTTCAGACCTTGCCACTCCAGTGTGCATCCATGCCACCATGTTCAAAAGTTTAAATAAATAACATAATATTACAGTTTGATTTTAAGTTTTCAAAGTGAAATATACCTTGTATAAGTTGTAGAGTAGGGTTCCCGAAGATCCCGCAAGTTTTGCAATATCTTTCATTGCTTCGTCTTCCCGTCTATGTTTTTCTTCTGGTGTGACACCACAAAATGGAGTCAAGTCTCCAACAATGCATTCTGCCAGGTCGTGCACTAATGCTAGAAATTAGTTTTGAGTAGATTATTACACACACACATATTCATTTTTAAAGAATTTAACGGGTGGGTTAGAAATTGAAATAAATCATTGATCTATTTGAATCTTTAGGATAAATTTTTAAACATAATGTGAGTATTTTGCATTCATTTTTTTTTTTTACCTGCCACCAAAGCCTTAATTAATTTACAAAAATCATATTTTTATCATCATCTAGCCCAAAGCAAGTGAGATAAACCTGAAATTTCTGATTTTGAGATGAATTAATGAAATAAATTAATGTTTTCAAATGATAAAATATTGAAGTTGGATAGTTAAGCCAAGTGAAAATATAGTATTCATAATCTACTTCAAATAATTGAATTCAGTGAGACCCTTTGCAAACCTCAAGGTCCGATTATCTCAGAACATGCACTTCAGAGATATATGTTGCTTTGGGCTAGCGATATTTATAATTAGCATTAAATAAATGTTTAATGGCCTCGGAACCAAAAAGAGGGTTACAAATTGAAAAATGTAAGTAAAGAAATAAAATACGTATATGGATAGGATATGTGAAAATTAAAAATACTCAGTCAAAAAACTTATAAAATGTATTCCTCGGCACGGGATTTCCCAGTGAGAAAACCTTTTTTGTAGCCGATAACAAATAAATTTATTGTATGTACATTGATAATATTATCCATAAAAACATTATTTGACTTACGTGTTTTAAAACACGTGTGGATACAGTTGCATACAAGATGAGCAAATAAAAAAAATATATATTAAGTTGACTTATGTGATTGTTCCCCGCCCATGGATAATTTATTGATGTTTCTTATTTTGTATATTTGTTACGCTATTGCCAATTCGGCACAGGACTTTGGTCCCATGGAGTTGGGATTTATGTCTCAAAAAATGTAAATTAAATATAGTACGGTGAATAAATAAATCGATTGTATAATTATTCAGCTCCGTAAAAGCAGATAGATGCACAATAAACTAAAAAACCGAATGATTACTTTTTAATATATGAAACGGTCGGGTTTATAAATAACATCATATGGTGAAGGACAAACTAATAGAAAGTCAAAAGTACATTACTTTCTGAGAGTAAAATGAAGTTATTTCTTACCAAGTTCTAAGCATTTCAACCTATCCAAGTCACTTGTTCCATGTAATAAGAAGGTCATCATTCCCATTCTGTACATATGGCCAGCGATGGATTCGCAGTCGGGAATATTTCTGATTACCCAACCGGTTCTCTTAACATGCTGGAACATATAGGGTGTAATAATGAGGACAGTCAAAACGATATATTACAAACTGATATTATTGATCTAATATAACACTAACCTTTAGACGGCCAACTAGTTCAAGGAAATCAATAAGTTTAGAGTAATCGAAATCAGCCATTTTATCTCAAAATTTTAAAGTCGAACGAAAATTACGATACGGAAGATTTTTCAGAGGAAATATTGCAAATTAGATTATTCAGAAAACGAAATATCTGAGGCGAACGAGTTGAATCAAATAAAGCAATGCGTGTCAATCTATAGCGTAACCAAAAGACGTACTGCAAGTCACTACTTAACTTATTAAAACGAAATATTTTTTTAATCACGCAAAGGTTATTTTAGAAGTCGGCGAATCCGCGCGGTTTTGACATGTATATTTCGATTTTTCTGTGGAACTCGAGAAGAAACGTCAAATCTTTGCCGTTTTGTCATAGACAACATAGAAATAAGTCATAGACATTTAATTATTTTTTTCTTCTTACTCACCTACCTACCGAATATTTTCTATTTAGAAATGAAAAAAACTTATTTCCATGACGCTAGAATAGGTGTAAAATATTTTTTGTTTTTAATTTTAGATTATGAACCACGTTTAAATAAAAAATCCAAGATTAAAACCTCAAGTAACGTCACACGAAGTACAGTATATAAAAAAACAATTGGGAATATACATTTTCGATAATTTTTTTTATTTATTGAAATGAATAGCCCGCTAAGCTTTTATTTTAGAAACTTGTCAGCAGGTGCAAAACAGAGGAAATGGAGGGAAGTTACAAAAAATATATTATAACAACCTGACCAATTGAGAAAAAAAGTTTTTTTATATTTTTTCTTGCAACTGACCGGAATCGAACCCGCGACGTCAGTTTCGCGATTGGCCGTCTTACCAACTGCGCCTGTTGAAATTGTAGAGATTGATAAATTGGTATATTATTTTAACCCTAATTCCTTAAACAATTAGTTTTTAGTCATTTTATACGAAGCTATTGCAATCGCCAAATATTACACGTAGCATGATTTTCATTTTTTGTTGCGTCTTTGCCGGATTTGATCATCTGTCAATTTATCGTAATGATTTTTGACTGTTGCTTCTTAACGTTCTCCGCATTTTATAAATATTAGTACGTTATTGTATTTTTTATTTTGTCGCATGCTACTTGTGTGGTAATAATAAAGAGAATACATTTTTTACTTTATCAAATCAATATTGGTTTAACTATCCACTAAGCAAGCCACGCTACTCAATAATGTTGTTTATGTTACTAGCAACTAAAGTACATTTACGGAGACTGGACTTCTGACACGTGCAAACCACGAGCCCACTGCGTGATATCACGCGATTGGCCCATTTTACATCATGGCAAAAATCACATGGCTTGATAAAATAACAGAGGGGGTATTGATATTTATCAGATAAAAATGTTTTTTTTTTATCATATCGTTTTTATTTATTTAATAACGCAATATCTAGTACACCGTGAGGCCGACTAATCTTCACTCGTTTTCCTTTTGAGTAATTTTTACTTTAGAGTAGTTTTCATTTTTATTTTACCATGCCGTGTGGACTTGGACGGTACGTGCAAAATGGGCCATTCTATATAGAATGTCACGCGGCTTGTCTAGCTGGAAATTGCAGTAATAATGAACACAGTACACAATTTTAATAAACAAATGTTCGTTGAAAACTTGTTTTTTTTTTATTTTTAAAAAACCTTAAATGTTCGGTACTAAATGACCTACCCCTTTAACTTTTCTATTGTTCATTTCATTTATATCATTTTCTTTCAACAAGAAATAAGTTTTTCAAAAACAACACAAATATTAAATGAAATAAGGAATTGTTCTTTGACTGTCCATTTTGATTAACATAATTAATTTGTAGGTAAACAAACGCAATAGCTAATTTGTGTTTTTTTGTGTGTGCGTTAAATAATGATCTAGTTTAATAAAACATTAAAAAACACGTCAGCAAAAATAAAGTTGGTACTACAATATTTGGGTTTGTCCAAATGTTTGTAGACAAAAGACTGGATTTCCCCCCCTCGGGAGTCGTTAAGATCAAAAAATTACAACAGGGATGGAGAATACCTTAAAGAAGGGAATATGGAAGTATAGGCATTTATAGGACTTATGACCTGTCGATGGCTGGTTTAAGTGGCCACTTTACACACTGTGTAACAATCACCATTTTGCCTTTGTTTGAACAACCATATTTCTTCAATTCTTCCATTTGTTGATTTTAGTTAGTTAAAGAGTTTTAGTAAGTTAAAGAGCTGAAACCTTTATTGTTGTGAAGAGATTCATTTGACTGAATTATTTCACACACTAGGCAACGCCTGAAAACAATTTTCCAATTTTAAATTTCTTCTTGGACCAGATGGTTTATTACAATGTCATAAGCCCTGTGAATGCCTAGACTTTCATATTCCCTTCTTTAAGGTATTCTCCATTCCTGTTGTAATTTGTTAAAGTTGGTACGATTATATCAATTTTTAAAACAATCTTAGATTGTTTTTTCAATCTTATTTATCAAATCATACCGCTAGAACTTTTTTTCTTAAACAGACATGAAAAATATTCAATGAAACACACCGATCATAGAACGTTATTTCATCCGTAACGTGCGATTTATATACAGTATTGAGAGCGGATGAAACATCAAAGTCGTCCTTGCAATAGTGCTTATAGAAGCAGTAAATTCTACGTTAAACTTTCAAGCTTTAGAAGTTGTCACGAAAGTTTAACCTGTGGATGTCGATAAATTGTATCTCGTTATTTTGTACATTACCAGTTATGAGTTCACTTTGCAAACTAGACGTTTCTAAAAACATTATTAGTAGGCGTACGTACATCAGATGTTTTGAACTCTGTAATACTTTTGAGTGATTTTGTAAAGTTTTTTTTTTGAAGAAACGATTATTCAAAAAAATATTCTCAGATATTTTACAAAGAACGGCAAATAATACTGGCGGTTGAATTGTGTGGAGAGAAACAACGCAAATTATTTTATTTATAAAAAATCTGGGTGAACATGGGTTCTGGAAAAATGTCGAAGGAGGAAATAATTACGAGTATTATTGATGCGCAAAGTTAATCAAGATAATCGATTATTTTCATAACTGATTTATCTAAAGATTTATTTTATTACTATTTAAAAAGTAATGCATAATCGATTATAACGTTTTTAAAACGTAGGTAGGAAAGCAAAAAATAGAGTTAACTACAAACTGTCTATTATGAAAACATAAGTTATTTTCTAGTTGAATAGTCTAGTATAAATCATGCTCGAATTCCCCAGAAAATGTTGAAAATGTGGGTTTCCATTCGCTAAAAGGAAGAAATGTAGTCTTTTATAAAAATATCCAGATTTTTTCTTTGTGCGCATACAGACCTGACTCCTTGGTTGGGCATACATTGTCTGTATCCAAAGAAACTAATTTAGCCGCGGAAAAGGCGAAAAGGAATTTGAATAAACCATTGCTGCGGATTTTTCTTTCTGCAAAGGTTCACTAGAATCGTGCTCACTTAACAAACTTGTGTGCATAATATTTGTATGCACTGGGAGCATAATGATAATGTAGCACGTACTGGAATGTTCATATCAGCGAAGTAGAACCAGCGCAGCGCCAGCGTAGTTTCCAGAACATCACAATTTCATCTCGAATACTAAGGATTTCTACCAAATTATTTCGTTTATGCAGTGAACGAATTTGTAACGCAGACATTCTATGCACTTTGCTTTTTAAGAATTTCATGGCGACTCGGATATAAGTAATGATATATTGAATTGTTACGCCGTGTATCTTTAGATATTCTATTTAAAATTGTTAATAGCATAAAAGATTCTATCATTTGCATCTACATTTGATCTGCGATGCCCTCAGAAGCCCGAACATGAGCCATGAGCATAACAAAGCAATTTAATATTTAGATTTCTAAGGAAACAAATAATTTAAATGAATTTTCCGTTAAAAAAGTACATTAGATCGCATTGGTAGTTGTAATAAAAAAATGTTGTATTTTAGTAATAAAAAAAATTAAACGCTCCTGAACGATTAACCTATTTGACGTAGGCACTTTAACTAAAACAAATAAAAAAAATGATGAATTTTTTTTTTAAAGAAATATCAGCGTTCTTTTGATTTACCCTAATATTTCAATTTTGGTGGGCATTTTCAACGAGTTATAAATAACTCACTATTAGAAAATGGAAACCAAGTTGGGATAGAGTGGGGTTCGAACCTCGGACCTCTGATCCGTGAGTCCGCAACACTAGCCACGGGACGACAACCCGATGATTTTATATATAAAATAAAAAGTCGAAATGCGATTTCTCAGGCGAACGGAAGGTCAAAATATGTATGATAGGTGCAAAAATGTCGAAATCCTTGAATTATCTAAGGGTAAGACTTGCATTATCGACAGAATTAAGAAAGGAGTTCTGCGTTCGTTTGGACATGTAGAGAGAATGGACAGCGAAATAATGGCTAAAAGGGTTTTACGATGCGAATATTGATGGATGTACAAAACGAAGAAGACCGAGAAAGACATGGTACGACCAAATCTAACAAATACTTAAAGATGGACATGTCAAAAATCGGAATAATCGGCGTGCGTGAGTGAGAAGACGTATGAACGAAGAGGAAACGAGGTATGTGTGTAAAGACATAGTGATATGGCGTTCTATCCTCTCTACCTACCCCTAAAAAAAAACGTGATGGTTTGTTTATAAAAAAATGCAAATTCAAAATGATAACGATGATGATGAATTTCGATGGTTAATGAACAGAAAAAAAAAAAAAGGTATTTTTGTACTCAATTCGTCAAAATAAGGTTGCGTGCATTAATTTTATTAGGTCTTAGTAGATTAGAGTAGTGATTTGGTAGAGCTCCCGGGAGGTAAAATTTTAGTTTCCAGACAGGACTCAGGACCCCACGGCCGATTAGTCTAGTCCAGTCCGGTCCGCTAGCTCCTCGGCAGCCTGGACCGTCCCAGATGTCCGGATTCTCCAGCTGTCCGTATCCCGGTGTCCAGACCCTTAATATATCACACCCACGTCCGTCCCGCCTCAGTGCGCCCGATCCTGTCTTCGTGACGAGGTCTTCAACCCTTCTCGGATGGTAAATATGGAAATACAATCCTCGGACATCAAAGGCCTGCCAATTTAGGGTTGACGTAGAGCTTATTTTATTAATTATTTAATATATTTGTTTATCTGAAGATACATATAAAGTATAAACGTTTCGATTCCGTGTCCAAGAGGGTACATAATATAATTTTCATCATCGTTATCCTTGTTCATAGGGTACTGCAACTGCAGCAAAGTATGGATCATCTCCGTTACCTGGAAGGTAAGGTCAGTTATTTAGTGTTATTATTATTTTATTATTTTCAAAAAGATAAGTTTTTTAAAAACATAAACGAAGACTAGTAATCTTTTTTTATGTTAGAAAACTAATGAATTTTTTTATATATTATGTACAAAAATGACTATTACTTAAAAATATTACTTGATGCTAGGAAGAAAAACAAGAAAAATTTAGATAACTAATTGCCATAGAGAAAGTACGGAGGGAGGAACCACGATTTAAAATACCTCTTAATTATATTTATTTATCAATTTACACGCCCTACGGGATTTTACATATATTAGAAATTACATTCAAGTGCAGCAGTGAAACATAAGTATGTAAATTTAGTTAAAATTAAAGATAGCATAAGAAAAGCTAAAAGATACAATAATAAGTAAAAATCAGAACTTCCACATGAGGAGATTTAATAATGAGGAAGTTTAGTGCAACGGAAAATTTGACATTAAACACGTTTTCTTGTCCAACAAAGTTTGAGTATGTCCAAATGCTTGCAGACTGGCTGGATTTCCTCCCTATTCAGATTAAAATTTATTTCAACAGAGACGTAAAACATTTTTGAGAAGGACAAAAGTCAACAGATGGAAGAGTTGAAGAAATGTGGATGTTCAAACATAGGCAGAATGGTGAATGTTACACAGTGTGCAAAGTGGCCACTTAAACTAGCCAATGACAGGTCATAAGCCCTGTTAATGCCTAGACTTCCATATTACCTTCTCAAAAATGTTTTCCCTCTCTGTTGAAATAAATTTAAATGTTTTCTTGTTTTTTGTAAAAATTAGAGATTTAATTATATTAAATTTGTTGCAACAGAAAATGAATACATTTTGAGAAGGGAACCAGGAAGTCTAGGCATTATCAGGGCTTATTTATGGGCTTTAATTATACGGCGAAGTTTCTCTAAAATGAATGAAAAATGAATAAAAATGAACTACTTTAAATTACGAAACAAGTTCTTCTAAATCAACCAATGATAGAGTGTTGTGATAGATTTCCGATTTCCGGGATGTCAACCCATCAATTAGGACAATTTACCGAAGAAAACTAGTAACGTCGCAAGGGGGGTAATAAAAAAAACACAGTACCATACATATAAACAGAAAATAATAATTTTGGTTTTGTTTGATAGTTAAACAAAAAATTTAAAAACCACCGAACTTCCCCATTTTTGCCGTGTACTATAAAATGGCAAAACGGGCTGCCTAGCTATTTTTATAATATAATACATTGATATTAAATAATACATCAAATAAAAGGAAAAAATCAAGAAAACATTATAGTAAACAAAATAACTTACGTTGTAGAATTCTGCAAAATTCACTTGGACTTTTTTACTTTGCTTACCAACACTTAAATAATTCCTACTGTAAACTTATTGTTTTTACCTGAAATGATATTACATATTTTAGTTATAATTGTTCAAACATATTTAATTATGTACCTATCTATTTTTACGTAATAATTTATTTTATTTTATTTATACCTATAAAGCATAATGTAATTAGATACTTTAAAAATCATGTTTATTGGATAAGTACCTACATACGTATTGAGAAGTTATACCATGGAACGCTTAAAGATGAATTTTGTACCTGTCAAGCAAAACCTCTGGGCGTATATAATAAATAAATATAATATACAATAAATTACTACTATAACATTTTTCAAATCCACTTGATTGGGGGAGTAGTAAAATAAAATAATTATATCTTTGCTTTTGGCTTAGTTAAATATAGTAGAAGTAGATGAAAAAACACAACATTTCTGTTATGAAATGTTAAGTTCATTATAAAATTGATTATAAAATACAATGGGATCAAATAAATTTGCGAAAAATACTCAGATGTTTTAAATAAAATAATTTCGTTTCTCAGAATGCGGGGAATATTATTATGGTTCGAGTTCCGAGCATTGAAAGCTAAGAAAACAGACAGTCTGGTGAAAAACAAGAACAAATTGACGACATTAAGCAGATGCCACGGGTCTTATGTCTTACGGTTTGCTTTCCGGGGGGTGTTTCCACTGAAACAATACACCGATATTCTAAGTGCTTAGAGAAAATACGTTCCTAGCTATAAAAGTAACGGGGATAATTTAAATGTGTAATCAAATCACTGTTTTAAGGAAAGAAAAATACCCAATGATTGTTTAAAGTAAAGTTTAGTTTTAAAATTTATAATTCAGTCGGAATTTTTTTTTCTGAAATCGATATATATTTCCTCACTTTAAACAAATTTAAAGAAAATGCTAAAACCCTAATTGAAAATAATCATAACTTAATCTAACTATACCTAATATTTTATTTTTTGTACTCTTTAATATTGTAATTGATTAATTTGTTTGTAAGAAGAAAGGAGGGAGGGCTGATCTGGGGTTACTCCGTATGGACCCGCCGGCGAAAGAATTTTTAAGTCCGAGTAAACAAAAAACTTTTTCTTTAACTTTTTTTATTTTTTCATTATTATTGTAATATTTTATTTATTTTTTACGTGTGGAATGATGCGGAGTGGCTTTTTAAAGGTACGCTTTTTTCTTCTGTTTTTGACATTGTATTTAGTAATGTATAGAAAATTATAAGTGGCCCATAATTTTGGTTTATTTGTAAATATTTTTTTTGTTGTAATGGCTGTTTTTTTTAATAAATAAATATTTTTTTAAAACTATCCCAATGTTCATGCAGGAAATATGATTAGCATATGAACTTTACACACGTTGTAGGAGGATCTATTTTAGTAACGGTAAAATTATATTGAAAACTCTATCTGGAATTTCAATTGTGATCAATCATTGAAATGTCACCAAGAAAGGTTTTATAATGAGGCATATTCTATTTTTGAAAAATGAGGGTGAGAGTTATCTCTCTGATTTTTTTCATGTGTTTATGTCAAATCTGTGTTTGAATGTTTTCTTTTTTTCCGAAACTTGAATAAATGATACAATAATTGAGTATATACATGTAATTAAATAAAAATATACAATTATAAATTAAAAATGCGTTTTTATCGTTTCCTATCGGAAATGAAATTCATATTGACGAAAAATGAATAAAAAATAAACGTTATTTTCAAATGGGTTAAATTATTTTTAAGATAGATTAGGTCAGTATCTGTAAATTGTAATGTTTTTTGTCTTGCTTTTTTTTTAAGTTCTCACCTGTAATATTAATAAATAATTTTTAGACTCAAATTAACTTCATTGCTTTTTCATATTTTAAAATGTAAGTATGTCCGGTAGGACCTACTTAGATATTATCAGGTATGATTCGAGGATGTATTTTATTACAATCTATTAGGTTCTCATAAGAGTATCGGAAAAAGTAATTGTATAAACCTTCGCGTAGCATCTTTTGTAGTAACTATTTTACAGTTTTTCTTTTGGTAATTGCTTTCTAATAGATTCAGTTAGAGTGAAGCTTTCAGAAGTCGATATTGCCTCGGAAAGTAAAACGAAAAAAAAGTTATTGAATATTCAGCGAAGTGAACTAGCGCTGGGCGGTCGGGCCCCGAAAGAATTATTTCCAACCATGGCATGGACGTTTCGTGATATTTCACAGTTTTTTTTAAACTGTTATTATGGATGTATTACTGAAAATAAAAATATTAGGCGCGGAAAGGGAGCGATGACGATATTCAATATACACTATCTCTAAACTTACTGTTATTCGAAAGGATGATAAAAATCTATATTTCAATTGATCATTTGAAGATATTTCAACAGAGATAGAAAGAAAATGAGGAAGATTCAGACATTTTACTAAAATTTATTTAAATTAACTCATTTATTAAGTTTATTATTAAATGGCTTTTAAGTCATAATAATTAATAAATAAAAAATAATATATAGGGCAGGGTGCTGTAAGATTGCGTACTTTTTGGTTTTGTGTCTATATCTCATCATCATTATCATCATTCCCTTTCTGCAACTTATGGTGCACATTGGTAAGAACAATCGCAGCGTATCATAATATTTTTTGTTACATGAAGCTAAGATGATCAGTTTTACGTTTCAGGTACCAGTCCAGGGACCATGAAATATTCTCGTAGGAAAACACCCCTTTAAATAAATATTTCATATCAACCATCTCGGGAATCAAACCCGAGACCTCTTGCATGGTAAGCTAACGCGCTGACCATCACACCTCGAGGCCGAGGCCGGCCGTCTATATCTAGTTATGAAAAAGCAATCGCACGTATCGTATTTTAATGTTCCTATTACAAAGTATGTCTTACACCTATTATGTCACTATTCAAGCTATGATACGAATTGAATTCAGTCATCTATTGTAGGCTCTTTGTAAAATTTTAAGCATCCGGGACATTTCCAATTATGTTTTATGGTAGTACCTTTGGTTTTTTAAACGTTATGGAATAAATCTTAAGCTTGTTCATATTTTTATTTTTTTAAAGTTTTATTTATTTTGACAAATCAGTAACAAACATAATTGTATTTTTGTTCCCGCAAAGCCGAAGCTTATCTGCGGGTTACATTACATTTTTTAAAAAAAAAATTATAATTAAGTACATAGTTTAATAATAAATGAAGAATAAAATATATTTATATCCACACTTAAGTTTCACTTGCTATTTTTAATATTTTTTGGACTATTTTTTTTAATGTATTTGGGTTTTTTTCCTCACAATTTTCAGCTGGTGTTAAATTATACAGTTTTGGTACTACACTCCCCATTGTTCTATCTCCACAGTAGTTCTTCTGTCGTGGCACCGTCAGTTTCTGTGTCGATACTTGTCGGGTCACGATCTGGTGGGTTACTTTGGATTTAAAACTGCAACTGTGGAAATGATCTGTCATTATCTTATACTGACACTGTTTGTTAATTGTCAAAACGTTAACATAATCAAATAATATTTTTTTGTTTTCTTTTGCCTCAATCTTTATTTTGACAGGTACGATAGTTTTTTGAATTTGTACTTGTAAGTTCAATACTCTGTCGGTATAAAATTTGAAAGTTGCTTTTGTGGTGAACTCGATATTATTTGTGATTTCATGGTTCTTTTGGTGGGTCTTTGTTTTGTCGAGCCTAGTAAAGGAGATATGGTCTCAAAAAAATAAATGATAATGGAGCAACTGATAATTCTTGCGGTAATGGTGAAAACAATGATATATAAAAATATACTTACCCAATGAAGTAACATAAAGTCCTTTGCAAAAAGTTGATTCTGACTAACCTAATTTAGCCGAAAGACTAGATTTTGTTGTTTTTTCTTCTAGTTCTTTAGAAGCTTTCTTCATAGTGGCTATGCTATAATTAATCAAATAAATTTTAAATTATATTTAATAATTAAAATGACTTTTTAGACATCTTAAAACATAATATGGAAATCCGCAACAATTTTTTTAATGAAAAAAAAAAAAAATACACTCGAACACGAAACCATTTTAAATAGTTAAATCATATGGTGCGCATTCTTGTAGACTAATCTACTTTATCAAGAATAATTTAAGTGCTGCCATCTGGTTAAAGACTGTTGAACATTATTCTGAATGCGACCGCTTATTTTACATTGAGGTCTCAATAAACCAATAAAAAGTTAATAAAAATAGTTTAAACGTTTAATTCTACCCTTCAAAAATTAAAAAACAAAAAAAGGTCAAATTTAAAAATTTAATAAAAAAATTAGAAGATTGAAATTTTTTTCAGACGGTTATGAATGCAGCACGTGAACTCGCAAAGACTGTCAAAATAGTATTAAAAAATTCTGCCAGGTCTCCCAGTTTTTTTAGAATGACCGATGTGTGTACTCTTGGAGCACCCTACCCTAGTAACCTGTAATAAATAATAATGACATACGATATAGTAATATTACAAACAACAATCCGAACAAAGAAACAACATGAAATACTTGAGAAAATAATAATAAATAAACTACAGTTCCAAACAAAATCGAATATACAAAATAATAGAATCATTAAATTAATAGATAAAAATACATAATTTTACTAATAATGAAGATAAGGTATGCAAAGTATAAATAATAGTTATTAATAATGTTACTAATAATAGTTCAAACGTGAACGCAAAATTAAAACGATAAAAAATACATATTAATAAAATATAAAGAGAAAATAAAAATAAGTAAGGAAAGCAACAAAGGATACGATAAGTCATTTAGTGAAATGAATTAATGAGCACGATATATAAAATTTATGATCAACAATTGTTTATTTTTGATACAGAATAAATATAAGGAAAAACTTCGATGATGTTGAGTGCCACCAATGATATCGGATTTATTCCGTATTTATAGAGAGGTTCTGGAGCAGTCTTACGCAGTTCCGTTATTTTAACAGCTTTTGAGCAATGCATAGCGAACGGAAGTGCCTTTTTGTTGTTTCTGAATGTTATTGTTTTTTTATGGATCTATTTGTGTAATTTTTATAAACTTTTTTTCCCTCAATGGCCGTATTACACGGATCAGAAATCGAAAAAAGAAGTTCTTATTATTATTTAAAGCTTTTACTTTGTGGACAAACATTTAATTCAATGTTAAGAAATAATTTTCATACGATCAATTATCGATTTTTTTTATGTCTACCGGTTTCGGGACACACCCGTCTCTTCGACATGACACTACATGCGAAACCCAATATATACCTTCACATAAATATAAAACCAACGTCCTGATAGGACACATGCTGTTAATAGCTAACACTAACGTCTGTCTACTGATTATACTACAGCAGAGACGGAAAACATCTTTGAGAATAGAATATAAAAATCTAGGCTTTTATAGGCCTTAAAACATTTGTCTAACTATATTATTAATTCCACTTAGAATTGAATCGGGTTATGGTCCCGTGGCTAGTGTCCCGGACTCACGGCCCAAAGGTCCGTGGTTCGAATCCCCCTCTACCCTAACTTGATTCCCATTTTCTTATATGAGTTATTTACAGTTCGTTGAAATTGGATATTTGGATAAATCATAAGAACCCAAATATTTATTTTTCCCTTTAAAAAAAAAGAAATCTATTAATATGGACAAGCGGTGATATTATAATTATTGTTTTATTATTTTTATTAATCATCATCTTCACAAGATGGTGCATAGGACACTGAATTGGTACACTAAATGCCGAGTATATCATTCATCTATTGTATCTGTCCTGCGCTAATTTTACGTTTCGCCGCCAGCACGACTGCTTATTGATGCACTCGCCGTAGTGATTCCCGGAAAAAGATGACCAGAGTGGTTTCCCGTTGCCTTCTCTGGTGGATTTTCTGTCGGGGTTACCTTCCCTTAGCTGGTTGGTTTTAGTTTTGAGGCGCCAAAACCTCGCATTTCATCCTCTCGTTATCTGCTTTGATCCCACCGTTATGAGTGTGATCCCATTGCCCGGGGTTCGCGACGTGGACGCTAACGAGTCCGACTAGTTAGTAGTGTTGCCGGTGAAATGCAACTAGGCGTTTGCAGAATTTTATATAATCACATCCTCCAGCAAGATGTGACTCACTGCGACCCTACTGACAGTTCGAACCCCATTTATTATATACCGAAATAATTCAATTTGGCAGTTCGTTGGAATTTTTAAAGTCTAGAATATTTTATTAGGTTATCGAAATATACATGATTAAGTGTCAATCAATTACATATTTCTTGGATGTAATATAAAATACCAAATAAAAAAGCTAGGCGGATACATTTAATCATTTGATTGATTGGAAAGTAATAATTGTGTTTATTCTAGGGCAAAATATTTTTTTAACATTAAAAAATGACAGAAAAAGTCGTAAAGTCTTTTGATTAATGAATGTAATCTTATGAATATTATTTTGGAATAAAAATAGTTTGACTGTGTTTTGGAATTTGAGCAGTAAAATAACGCGTGATTTCTTTATTATCAGACGATTATCATTGTGATAAAATATTTATTCCATGTAGATGTATATACAAACAAGTGCAGCAAGTAATGGTGTGTAAGATTTGTTTCTTATTGATGCAGAAAGCTCCTATCTCAGTTAGATGTGACAGAAGAAAACGGCGATATTATTCCATGTGTATTTTATTACGTGTTGAATATAATACAGAATTCGGTTAAATTCGGCAAAAATAACGGATGAACTTCACGGAATACTATTTTTTTTATTTACCGACTAACTAACTGTTTCTAGTAAGGGCTTCATAGTTTTGATAGTACCCGTCCCAAATGTTCTCTCTTCTTCCAAGTGGGGAATTAAGGTCATTTTCTATTTCCCTGACTGTCAGCGATTTGACATCCGTGCCAGGTAATGAGTATTTTTAGATGTTTAGATATTTTGTTGTCTACGTACAGGAAATGCATAATTCACTTTAACTACCAACTGCTAGTATTAAAAAATATTCTAAGCATTGTTTTTGAAAAATGAAAAAAAGTCTTGTGCATTAAACGCGCCAGACAAAAAGGAATTCATATTATTCCATAGATATCGGATGACAGTGTTTTAACAGCGTATATTTGCTTAAAAATATTCACAGTGCGTAGGGGTTAGGTTTAATCCTAACAATATTACACCCCTGGTCACGGCAGATATTTCATTAAATTCATAACACCCAGGATTGAGGGAGTCACGTATCGCATTTTACCATTTTAGTGCCGTTCGGGGCGCAGGGGCGCAGCCCTTCGAGGGAATTCTCAGCCGGACGTGTCCTACGCATCGGCGATACGCCCCCGGCCGTGCATTCGTGATCAAAATGCAAATCCAAAATACATTACCTCTGGATGAAAGGATTAAACATGACAAATCGAAGGGTTATCAGTTTAATTAAGGCTTACCTGTGCAAGCAATATTTAATATTACCTAAATACTGTTTAAATTCCATAAACATATTTAAGGTTTCAAAAACTTTTTTGAAATACATACCTACGAGTACATATTTAAATTTGAGGAGGTTTTGGGTAATTTTATGTTTGTTTTTATCCACAAAACTCTTTTTTAAATTTGGTTAATCGAAACCGAACATTACTAACTCTTATGAGTACTAAATAAGGTGCTGAGAGAAATAAAAACTAGTTTTAAAAACCGAATAATTATTTGTATATTTCTCAAATTAGTTGATATTACGTTTCAGAATATAGATATAATTGCTATTCATTATGATTTGTATAAACATAAATATTATATAACTTGTTTTCGGCAAATATTATCATGGCCTCAATAAATGAAAAACCTATTAAATCTACACTATCCCAATTAAAATATATTATACCCATAGTAAATTTCTAAACCACTACACTAAAAAAGACAATTTAAAATTTCATGCATGTTATTTTTATAAAAAGAGATTAATTTGGTGGTCAATCAATTCATGTAAGAAAGTTATGGAGACATACGATTATTACTTATGTTTAGAAGAAACGGCTATAGAGACATGAAATTATTACTAATGTTTAGAATAGTTATGGAGACATACTATTATAACCAATGAAATGTTCAGAAAAAACAGTTTTGGAAATTATTACTAAAAAGAAAAAAAACAAAATTCCTTAAGCGTGGCCTAGCATTGATATTTAAAATAAACACACATATTATAATTACTATCCCAACTGGCTATGTTTCGAAACGTTATATATTTTTTATAGTCATCATTAAATTTGGCGAAACGTTGGTTTCCTGATTCTCATTTAATATTTCTTTTTCCAGAAGTACGTGTTCCACTCCAGATCAGTCGAAACTTCCGTTTACAAAGAAAAAAATGACAGTTTTTACGAGTTAGGGAACTTTCTCTCGATTTCCAGAGTTACTAACAATTCTGGAATAAAGAGAAGAATAACTGCAGTTTGGCTGAAAACATTCCAAGTTTCGGAATTTTTAATTGACTGCTGCGCTGTTTTTATAAACTACAACCACTTCAGCTCCCCGTAATTTTACCCAAGGAATAAATTATTGATGAATTACTAATTTCTTAACGAAAACTGACTCGTGGAATTTAATTATGGATGAAAATTACTGTTCACCGTACTTTCAGGAAGTTTTGTTTTATTATCCAGCGCTATTTTTCAATTGTCAGTTAATAATACACAGGTATATAATACCATATTTTGATTCAACTTGAATTCGGTTTTGTCTTCCATTAAAAAGTTGGTATATTACTCTTACATTTAGTGGATAATACAGGACGTTTGGTGTTGATAATAATTATTGGTATTCCTGGACGAAATGTGAAGGTATGTTTTGTCCCTAATTTTGGTATTATCATTATGGATAATTTATAAAGCCCCATTTATGTGAAAATCACCTCACGGGCGCTGTACAATTGTAGCGACACAACGCATGGTAGTTTGCAGCAACGAAGCGCATGGACGCGGACGGTTGAAAACTTAGAGAAACTTCGTCACTGGCGAGTCGCCCGTACGGAGAAATCCATTCTATGATTATTAACTGTAAAGTTAGCTACAGATTACAGCAATACAACGGGCCGTTGGTACTCATGTCGAGAATTGCAAGCGCAAACTTAAACCGTCCGTTACACGTTTGTTGTTAAACTAAAAACCAAACAAAAAAATTGGAACGCTTTTGTTCTTTGAAATAGAGCTAAAGGGCTTCTCTAGTGAATTATTACTCTGAGGTTGAAAATAAAGACCGTATTTACAGATCAATTAATTTCATGTAGCTACAAGGTGAATAGATTCTTAAAAATAATTTCAACTAATTAATTTTAAAAAAAAGCGTACGTCAAGTTTAAACAAAGCAATTCAAATAGCAGTGACTTAATAATCGTACTATGCAATAGTGTTGATTTTCTTGATAAGTTTTTTTAGGAAATTTCAGAAATTTTTGTTTTCTCCTGATTTCTATATTGATTTGTTAGGAAATAGATAAATTATGGCCCGCTGTACCCCAAAAAGTTAATTAAAAAACACTTTGCATTGTTTAATTTTTGTAAAAAATTATAAAATTAGTTACTTTATTAAAATTTTTCTTGGATCTCATTTTGTCCATTTTGACAAAAAGGCAACAATAATGTATCTTTAAGCATTCAACATCATCATCATTACCTTTCCGCACCTAATAGTGCATAGGGCATCGCATTGATACACCAATCGCAGTGTATCATGATATTTTTTGTCATATTAAGGTAAGGTGATCAGTCTTACGCTTCAGGTACCAGTTCAGGGACTATTGTAGACAGTAAATATTCTAGTTTAAAAACACTTTTTGAATAAATATTTAATGTCAACCATGTCAGGAATCGATCCCGAGATCTCTGGCATGGTTGGCCAACGCGCAGACCACTACACCACGAGGCCGACATAATTATTTAACCCCTTTTTAAAATGCAAATGCTTCTTAATACCTTTGTAAATCCAAAGTATTGTGTGGTTGTGAATGTATAGGTTAGTAAACAAATAAATGTGATTTTCGATGTAAAAACTTTCATAACTCCGTAGTCCCCCTTGAATAGTCCAATTCTATTGAAGTTATGTATTTCTTGTTAAATTAGTATCGGGAGCAACTGTTGGTATCTCGATTCGAGCTGATATTCCCAGGAGTGCACTACATAGTGAGAAGTCTCTGATCCAACTCCGATTGTCTACTTGCCGCAGATCAAACTCCTCAAAGTTCTGGTCTCCCAATACCAATTTCACTTGTTAGAAAAGTTAATTCTTATAACTAACTTAAACTAACCGAGAAATACGCAGTATTGGAGCAAGGGCCGTCTAAAAAAATATAATTTACTCTGGCTAGATATTACGAGCCTGCTTATATTGTGTGTTATATTGTTATGATACTACAAAAATATCATTTACAGACAAATAATTATAAGGATGAATGTGGCAGCGATACCAAAAAAAAAATTTGAAATTTAAAAAAGGATTTTAGTATTTTTCCACCGTCACAACTGAGAAACTGTTAAAATATTTTTACATTTATATTTCAAATATATAATGAAAAAAGTAATCAATAAGTAATGAAATCAACACCAATACAAAAAATAACTCCAGACGAGAATTTCTGTGTATTCTCAAAAGTCATGTAAAGGTAACGCATTTTTAAAAGTCATGTAAAAATTACTAATTTAAACAAAAAACCGTTTAACCTAATTCAAACCATGACTGTCCCTCTGTCAAGGCTTGAAAATGTTCTGAAACCGGTCGGTATATAAAATTTATTTTAGTGATTTTACACAAACGAAATACAAAGTTACATTTATCAAAACGGAAAATCATAAACTTAGTGCTTATGACGCTATATAAGTTATCCATAATTATTATAAATAACCTAGTAGTTTTATTACAATATAAATTATGATTGATGATTTTTATGTACTTTTTTTCCAATGGCGGTCTAGGATTTTTTTATTTTTAAGTAATGTGATTTAAATTGGTATCATTATGTTACATTTTAAACCATTCCAAATCTGAAGGTAAAAAAAATCACCAGTTCCGGATGGAGGGGGGGGGGGTACCGTAAATATCCCATCTATAATGTTGTTAATACCACTTAAAAGCGGTTATGATTATAGTGTTAATAAAACTGTTTGAAAATATTGTGAGTTTTCTGCAAATTCATACATTTTTTCAAAAAATACTTTTGCGAGAGGATGCTATATGACATCGCGCTGCTCTCTCTCCGACATGTTAGAAAACACTGATTTAAAGTCTCGCTGCGTGTTAGCGGGGCAGTAAAGCGAATGCATGCAAAATGTAAAGAACGAAATACGTTTTTTTTGTGTTCATGGCTGAAAATTTGCGCCCAAACAACAAAAAGTATACGTGCTAACTGACCAATATATAAAAAATGATTAAACTGTGAAGCGATAAATAATAATGCTTGCTGTTTGCACAGGGGGCGAAGCAAAAATAACTGTGAATTATTATTGAAAGAATTCAGCTGAAAAATATTTTAATAATTTTGATACATTATTTACGTCATAGGATAGGATTATGCTAAAAATTTATCAATAAGAAAAAAAAGTTATTAAAAAATATGCTACTTAGATAATCCCCTTAGAACCGAAGGGTTAAATATTTTAATAACATTAAACGTTCTTCACGTAGTTTTTAGAAATAAATAAAAGCGTATCCTTTAAAACCAAGCCTAATAACTTAAAGATTCGATGACATACGTATTTATAATAATGATGTTCAATTGATTTTGCTGACGCATTGGACATTTAATGCACGACCGGTGCATTGTTCCTGACAAATTAATAATGTTTACCCGGGAAATGAAATGAAAATAATTCAAAGAGAACATGAAATTGGACGCGAACTTGATACTATTTGAATATGTGATATTAATCGCAACGCAGGCAATAAACCATTCTCATATTATAAACAAACAATGGTCAATAGAAACTATCCGTAGCTTTTCCGCGATGATTTGAGCAAATAAAAATTACCATTCGGTGTTATCGGGCAAATTTCCCAAAGCGGAAAACGGTAAATCATCGTTTCCATTCATTGCTTTGGTTTAATTGACGTTTTTATTGCCAGCGTATAAACAGAACACCGATCGAACCATTGAATAAAAAAATATGTTTGCCGAAAGTAACGTAACCTAATAAAACAGTATTAAAAAAAATAAATATAAATATATTTTTAATTTTATTTTGAAATTTTTTTCATATAAGCATTCTTCCAAACAATTTTTTCAATTCCCGCTAAACTGCAAAAGCAGTTTTTTTGCAGGGATTTCTCTCTTTAAGCATTTTGGTAACACAATCCTGAGATCCTTAACCACGCTTGCCTACTTTAAGAGAAATCAGGTTCTAGGCGTCCTGGACGCGAACCTGACTTGAGCGAACGCACAGGAGCTGCCAGCCGATTGGGATGCATGAGCGCTCTTTGTGGACACCAAATGCTATATCTAGGAAGCGGACATGGAATGATGAAGAAATCCCTCTACTAAAAGGTAAACTGAAACTGAAATCAGAAAAACTCGCATCACTGATATAAAGACGTGTCATTTCTTTAAGATTTTCTTTTATTCAACGAAGTGAACCGTTTTCTACAGACAACAGCACGTTCCCTTGTAATGGTTAATTTTCTACGTTATTTATAAGTGTTTAGGATTTAACACGAAGGTAAACAAGTCAAAAAGGATACCGGCTGCCAAACTTTGCTAATAAAGTAGCCTTAGCTTGTCGGTTACTGGCTATCTTCTAGCTGTACTTGGGTAACAGATTATTTTACTAGTTTCGGGACGAAAAAAAAAAAAGTCATTTACGGGAATCGGAAATGTTCTAGTCATCATCATCATCATCATCATTCCATGTCCGCTCTCTATTTGGACCATATGGTATCCACAAAGAGCCTCCATGCATCTCTATCGGCTGCCAACTCCTTTGCGTCCTCCCAAGTAAGGTTCTCTTCCCGAAGTTCTGACATAAACTGCAATCTTGCTTTCATGTAACAAATTAATTTGTTTTATTTATTTAAATCTTCAAGTATAAATAATAAGTACTTTGGAGGACTTATCACTGTAAGAAATATCTTCCAGCCAACCAAAAAACAGGCTGGTCAAAAATTTGTTCTAAAAATATATCAAAATATACGTATTATACATAAATAAATCTAATTAATAAAATTAAAGATAACAGCTGTTTTTTAATAAAGAGATAACAAATTATCGAAATACACTGTGATTCAAGTACTAATTTAGTATCTTTTATAAAATTTGGTGCAGATAAGAGAATGATGATGGTAATGAAGAATCATGCTTAGAAAATCAAAACAGAAACTAGGGAATCATGTCATGAAATGTATGTTGATAAAATGTTTTTTAATTTGTTTGCACCACAACAGGCTAGCAGGCTCATTACTACGGTCAATTATTACTTCGCAGAACACCCAGATTTGAGAAAAATCAAAGATAATTTTAGTGCTCTCACCGGTAATCGAGCCCGGAACCTTCGTGAGTCAAGTGTCTTAACTACTACACCACGGAGGTTGCCAATGCAGTTACAAAATTTAAAAAATAAATATCTTTACTTTAGAGGATTAAACACGGGAGTCTACTTTTTGCTCTTTCAAAGTTAGAAATGCAGGAATTATCGCAATAAGCCATTTTATACATACTGGTATATGCGAATAAAACACCGAAGTCCGCTTTTGTAAAGATGCTTTATGATTTAAAATAAAAATCTGAAGTCGACTTTGTTTTAATGCAAAAACAATCAGGAGTTTCAGACATGCTATTTTAATATTTACTATTATTATCTTATTCTTATTCTAAGAGGTGGAGGTCAGTGCTGTGTTTTGACGTCACTGCAACCTGTGCAAATCTGTTGTGACGGGTCCCCGTGAATAGTTCTCGCCCTCCAAGCCCAAGTCTATAAAGAGCCTGGCTACTGTGTGAAAGACGAGAGTTCTCATTTTGATCAATCTACCCCTCCAAGCTCAGATCCGTTAAGTGTCGGGCTTTTAGGTAGGGGGCGAGCTCTTTAACATTCTCCGGTTTAACCAGTGGTCCTCTGAGTCTTCTTTATGATGTAAAGCATCACATTCACATATATTGTGTTTTGATGTGTGTATATATCTATCAAAAAATTTTTTTTTTACACTAAGAGTTCTTTAAACATGGTGTTTTTAAAACCCTGTCACATTGGAAACCACGATGATCAGTATAGGCAAGAAGAAATATTAGCATATTTAAAAAAATATTTAGGACGAAGAAAATTAAATAAATTAATGGTTGCTTACTTCTACAGTGGAGGGCGAGGGGGGCGCGGCCGTGCCGTTAACTGTGTATCAGACTCTCCCCGCCCTCCTCCTCGTTTCTCACTTGCAGAAGTAAGCAACCATTTGTTTTTTTTCTATATTTTATTTTTGAAGATTTTAGTCGTTCTAAAAATTTTTTTTAATATGCCAATTAATTATTTTTTTAATTTTTCTTGCTCATACTGATCATCGTGGTTGCGGATGTGACAAGGTGTAAAAAACACCCTGTAGATCGAAATGATCTAATTTGGTTCGACAGTTATGATGTTTTGGAAATCGCACAATCACAAAACTTCGTTTCCTGAACATTTCATTCAATGTGACTCCCATGGTATATCCTTTAAGGCTTAAGGTACATATATTGATATGTAACGAAGTGATGGTAATAAAACTAACCAGCCTATGACAGGTTGTAAGCTCTGTAAATGCCTAGACTACCATATTTCACATTTTTTCGTCCTTAATGAGGTATGTTCTTACTATTTTTTAGTTGTTGATTAGTACACTATCGTGCTGTGATTAATTTAAAGATTAAAATAATTCACTATAGAAAGTACTTGATGATTGATTGCCTATTCTAAATTAAATTTAAAAACTAAGCTTTAAAATATTTATTAAATAAATCGGGATTTAAAGGCTTATTAGCCTATAAATTCCGATATCCGAAAATTTATGATTGATTATTACGTAAGAAAATTTATGAAATTTTTACACATTTAATAGATAAAGTGAAACGAGGCATTATTTGATTGTTAAGTAATTTGTTGAAATAATAAAAAATGCATTACATTGGTTTCGAATTGTAAAGTTTCTACGAACGAGATCAGTTTTAATATTTTTTTTTATTCATCTGAAATTGTTTCACCTTCATTTGACTTTAAATGCCATTTTTATATAAGTCGTGAAAAATAGTGGCGAGGAATATTGATTAAAAAATTAATGTTTTTTTATCAATATTCCTCGTTTTGCTATAGTCGTAACAGTGAAACTTATACAATAAAAAATATGACGTCAAGCAACAAGCAACAAAATGAGTACGTTTATTAAGGCTGTAGTGTGGTAAAACGCACGCAAAATGAGAAAATCATACGAATTTGCTATTTTAAAACTAGTGTGTTTTTTTAATCGCGCAATAATAAAAAAACATAAATTAGATAAGAACAATAATTTTTAAAGGTATTTCTGTTAAAAAATTTACTTAAAAGTTTTATGTAAATAAAATATAATTACTTTTAGACCTCTAGAGTACGCCATTTTAAATTTCGACAAATCTTAGGTATCTAGGATCTCAATAAAGACTAAATATTGAAATAAAATTTGATAAAATAATTTAAAGATAATAAATTGAACATGAAAGTGGCTGTAGAACAATATTAATTTTTTGGTTTTGAAAAGAAATACAGGCATTATAAATCTCATACATTTTTGTGACATTTTTTTTATTTGTACGTAAAATTATGCTTTCGGTAAAACTTAAAAAAAAATACATTTGTTAAAATATTTTTGGTTGAAACCTTCTTTAAAAGAATTGTATTATATTTTTTTTAAAAGAAGATAATTCTGGTTGAAATATTCAATTTCTAACAATATCTTATTTACGTTTTTATTATCTTCATACCTGCCTTTACCGGTGCATTGCAATGCATTGATTACAACTTAATAACATAATTTGTATATTACATAAGTGCGTCTGTATATCTTTCTATACTTCCCTTTTGTATGTGAATATTGAAATAGCGGCATCACATAATGCGAAAATTCAGTGATTTTCTCACTTGTTTAAAGACGATTAAAATAAGCCAATTTCAATTATTTTTATTTTTGAATCGTTTTATCAGCCCTACGATTTCTTTTAAAGTTTTTTAATTTGAAATTACTCCGCCAGTGACGTCACATATTCAATTCAGTGAGTTTTGCTGATTGGTGAACTGGCTTTCTGGAAATCGTAAATCTATCACAACATTACTTATATCTTTGGTTGATTCAGAAGAACTTGAGACGTAATTCAAAGTGGTTCATTTTGATTATTTTTTCATATATTTTTGAGGTACTTTGTCGTACAATTAAATGCTTACCGCGTGTAAGAAAAAAACGTTGTTTATCCTATTTCCCATAGCACTAAGCTTCCTCATTAGCCTTGTTTCTATTATGCAATATTAATTGTAATACATATTATTACCGTATTAGCCCAAATACAACGTAAAGCGATGTTTTTTACTAGAAATATTTTTCTTAGAAAAACCATGTTGTATTCTGGATTAACGATAAATGAATTTTTAGATTGCCTTCTATTTGAGACCACGTTATATTCGGGGTAGTACAGTGCCTTTGTACGTCGTTAGAATTATTGAAAAAAAATGTTTAAATAGTTATCGTGTGCAAAAATGTTGCAATTTAAAATAGCAAGACAGTATGCTTCAGTAAAATAGGTCTTAATCTACGACAGCATCAAGTTTGGGACAGCACAGGGTGTCCTACTAAAACACCATCGGAATTCCCCGCATAAATTATACGGTAAACTTTACCTAGTAACGTACTGCTCATATATCGTGGGTTGTGGTGTGGCCATCTATGCAAATTGGCCCCATTACTTTCTAACAATGCGAGAGTAAAGGCATTAAATTAAAGACGAGATATTTTGGGCTTCATCTGCGATACGAAATACGAGGAATACACCGTAGGGCGCTTTTTTCAGGAGCGAGGCCGAGTTTACTTGAACGACTGAAGGAGGCATTAAAAATTACTATCCTAGTAATATTGTTTGAAATCTGATTGTAAAATCTTCTACGAAAAAAGATGACAGTTGCATGCAGGTACTTATTTGTAGTAGCTGATTAAAATCTATTTTGACTAAACTTGAATTTAAATAAAATACAGATTTTAATCATGATATCAACATTAATATTGTCGGCGGAAAATCTACTGTAATTGAATACACTAATCTTCTTATGCACTATGGATTTATATAATTAATTAATGAACCAACAAGAGTGACACATGAGGCAGAAACATGTATTGACCATTGACCACAGTTTTGCTAATACAATTAACCCCACTATTACTGATCATTACACCACTACAGTTGGTATTAAAACCATAGTTTACCACCCAAAAAAGTCGATAACTCATCAAGCTACAATTTTTTAGTTCCATATTTTTTTCTACGATTATCGTGTTTTCATACAGGGTGTTCTTTAAACCCTATCACATCCGAAACCACGATGATCAGTATGAACAATAAGACATATTAGGATATTAAAAAAAATATTTAAAACTAATAAATTTAAAAAAATAAAAAATAAATTAAAAAAAACAAATGGTTGCTTACTTCTGCAGTGGAGAAGTGAGGAGAGCTCGGTTGTCGGTGTATCAGACTCCTCCCTCCCCCCTCGTTTCTCTCCTGCAGAAGTAAGCAACCATTTGACCAAAAAAAATAATATTCGTTCTAAAAAAAATTTAATCTGCCAATATGTCTTCTTCCTAATACTGATCATCGTGGTTTCGGATGTGGCAGGGTTTAATGAACACCCTGTATATTATACAAATTTTGAGTAATTTTCTTAGACATCTCTAATAAAAGATAAGGTGTATTTTATATTAAAAAAAAAGAAATACTGTCTACTTAAGAACATGTGTTTACTCCAGCCAATAAGTATTTTCACATTTTTTGTTTCTACATTTTTACAAAAACCATAGAGAATTAAAAAAAATAAAATGTAAAAAGATGTGAAAGTATATATGAACACGATTTTTTTCAATAATTTATCAATATTTACATTCAAATTTACCTTCAAACCTTCTGTAAAATCGCGTTTTGCGGGTAATATCATATTATACGTAAGAGATGTCAGTTTGTTGTTCAGAAACTCTTAAGTTATCACTTCAAGTATTAATAATACATGAATACTATTTTATAGATAGTATCATCACCATCGGCCCCTACCTTCACCTAGTGGTGCATAAGGCGCTGCATTGGTAAACGAAATATAGCATAGTTCGATTATCCGTTACATGTATGTAATTTAATAAGTCATATGCTTGGAGAGTCTAAAAACGATGAAATATTGGAGGTCAAAACTCTTTTATAAATTTTAAAATATTTCGTGTCCGCCTTTTTAAGAATCGAACCTTAAGCCAGAAGAATGGTAGACAAACACGTCAACAACTAAACAACGAGGCAGACTGATCGATTTCCTTAGGGAGGAATTTTAATCGAGAGCAGCCATAGAGTTCAAAGCACTTGTCCACAGTTCTGGATCGATTTTACAACTGTATTCATCATCAATCATTACATTTTAAAAAACATAATTACCATGACCATTTCCCTGTCCGCACCTAGTGATGCAAAGAGCACTGTATTATTATAACATTTGTAATTTACAAGATCATTTTATAATATAAACTAGCGGACCCGACAGACGTTGTCCTGCCCGAACGTTGGCAAAATACTTTTCATTGATAAGTAAGTACCTAGGTACTTGTTTGTGATTGAATCCCAAAACTAAAAATTGTTTTTATTGAACTCATGTAGGTACTTAGGTACTTGTTTATGGTTGAATTCCAAAACATAAAACAAATATTTTTTCAAAAATGGCATTCTTTTTGCAAACGTCAAACTCTGGTCGACTCACCAACAAAGGGGTGTACTTATGTCGAAAAACGATTTTTAAAATTGTATTGAATTTAATATTATTTTGGTGTTACCAAAAATCCAATAAAAAGAAATAAATGAGTAGAGATTATAAGGAATTTACGGAAAGAATCGGATTGAGATCCACAAAAAACAAATGCTTTTTGTAAACATTCAAAAACAAACTTTTTTTGTACACAAAAAAACAACACCTTCCCATTTTTTTGCAAATGCATTCTCCTCGAATGTAACTCTGGTAGATCGATGAATGAAACATTTATGCTCCAAATTTATTTTTTACATATTGGATTTAAGATTTTAATATCTACGAACACGCACAGCGCAAAGATCTATATTTATCTGAAAACCACACGTAAATTGGTTAAGCCGCTTAAGAAGAGTACGGTGACATCACACGTACAGAGGAATTATATAGATAAAGATGATCAGGTGTCTTCTTGTCCGCTACAGGTGTCAGTCAAGCAACTTTGTAAGCAACTTTGTCAGCAACATTACAAACATAAATATATGTAATAATTAATTACGTATTCATATTTTACAACATATCACGCTGCGAATATGATTTATTAAGATTAGGCTGTTTTTAGTAGGTTTTTGTAAGACAAGACTTTTCTGGATAAAATAATGTTAAAAACAAAGTTTTCCTAACAACTCGCCTCAACTCGCTCTAAAATTCAAACACTCTAAAGAAGAAAAACGATAACCTAAGGGTTGTAACAAGATATTAATTTATGGACTGATACCAGACAATGTTAGTATCAACTTTGAGAATTCGCAGAATAAATACATTCGATCTGATAGGAGTAACGTAGATGTTTATGCAAATATGTTAATATATTTTATGAAATCCGTATTATGTTTTCACTATCTAAAATTTGTCTGTTACGTGATGAAAATAATAATATCATTTGAATATAAACAAACGCCGTTTTTAGTGATTACGATTTTAGGATACTGCAAAATTGTTGTTCTTTTGAATATATTATTATACTGCTTAGGGTATTTCAGAATTTCTGATGTATTAGAATTTGAAACGAGGAGTATAAATGGGTTTTGGATTATTTAAAATAAATAAATATAAATAGCAAAAATATTGATAAGAATAGATTTTTTTAGGGCCAAAAAAATTGTATATATTTTTATATGAATATCTTGTTTAAATCACGTTTTGTCTATAAAATTTCTAATTAGATATATAAAATTATTTTATCAGTACAGTGTTTCTTCTTTACAGGTTTGAAAACATTTTTTGAAGCAATTATTTGTACTACTGTGGTATTTTTAAAAGAATTACATTGCTCTTTTACTAACTTTAAAATATTTGCTAGGCTGTATTATTTATAAAGCCTTTAAAAATATCACGAAAAAAAAAACCATTTAACGTCAAGGTGGAAACATATTTTAAAATTAGAAAATTAAGTTATTGATCGAAGGCTAATAAATGTTCTCATTTAATAATACGAAAAAAATTCACAAAACACATTAAAAAATATAGTATATCAAACGAATGACGATAAAATGTATTGTATTTTTTCGCTTTTTAAAACTGAGAATGTATTCTCACCACCACTGGTTTAAGGTATTTTTTTTTTTAAATTTTGTTTTATTTGTAAAAGTTATTTATCTGGATTTATGAAGAATACATATATGTGTGTGAAAAAGGACCAGAACCTTGGACGAGTGATTTTGCCTCGGTGGTCACTCTTAGGTGAAAATCCCAGGTGGTCGCTCTCAGATAAAAGGGCAATAAAAGCTTCTCAAATTGCCGTTTATAAATGAAAAATAAAAAATAACTCGATTTGAAAAATGAAGAGAATATTTTAAAGTATGAAAAAAGACAAGACAATTTTTTTTATTTCAAATGGATTTAAGGTATGTGAAGGTATTGCTTTCACTGTAAACATTCGTTGTTCCTGAAGCAAGGATTTCTGTTTTTTTAAACCGACATGATAGTAGTTTAATGAGTTTTTAGATTTACAACATTACTTTATAATTTGGTTATTAATATAATTATATTGTTGTTATTGCCACATCTAATTAATAACGATTAATTTGCTGATAAAATAAAGCAAAAGAAAAATGAATTCGTAGGATTAATTTATATCAACATTTTTGATTGGATTAAGTATCGTACAACAGCTGCTTTCCACGGAAAATAATATAATACCGTTTGTTTGAACACAAAAGATAACAAGGAAAGTAAATCGAATAATAAGGACTGATTCAAGTGGAAATGTTTAATGGTTTATTTGATAAAACGTATTAAGGGCATTCCCAGAGACACTGAGCAATTTTTAAATGAAATAAATGTGTTTTTTTTTCAATGTAGGTATAGCCCGGTCGTAAAAAATGGATTTTCTTGCAAAAAGTCACGATGTTTTGGATTTTGAATATGTTGTATGTACCAAAGTCTTAATAAAAATATAAGTTTTCTAATTTGGCAAGCCTATGCGCGCGTCAGTGTGACCACTTTTGTGTCACTTTTTAAGATTTTTGCAAAAAAAAAATTTGGAATTGTTTTGTAGAATCTAAAATTTATTGGTACAAAATGTTTTTCTAAACCTTAACTGAAATACGGAGCTTCAAATCTCAATTATTTTCTAAAAGTTTTTTTAGTTTCAAAGTGTAAAGTAAAGGTGGATAAAAATATAAAACAGTTATTCTACAGAAACAGCTGAAAAAATTAAACAGTTTTATAAGTTAAACAGTTATTATTTACTAAATGTTATAAAATATTCTTTCGCCTCACTTAGAAATTTGCGATCAATAAGTAAGGAATGAAAACCTAAATTAATTGGTAAAATATTTTACTAAATGTAATGAAATATTTTTATATAATCACTTACCGACTGTTCTATGACTACCGGTTTTGAGACGTACCCGTCTCTTCGTCAGGACAATATTAATTGAAAATAGCCTATTATACGATGTTCCATTGTAATGGTCACCCTATATCTATAAAACTCAAGCCCCCCCATTCATGCTTTCCCTCTTTTTTAAACTTTTTTTCCCACATCATGAAATATTTTTATAACCTAATTAGTGCATGTCGTGTTGGTTTTATATTTTTGTGCAACAACTATGGTGAAGGTGAATAGTGGTATTTGCATGTTGGTTTAATTGGTGTCCTGACGAAGAGACGGGTACGTCTCGAAACCGGTTGACATAAAAAAGTCGGAAAGTAATTATTTAAAAATTTTTCATTACATTTAGTAAAATATGTTACCAATTAATTTAGGTTTTCATTCCTTACTTATTGATCGCAAATTTCTAAGTAAGGCGAAAGAATAATCCCCAAGTAAGGCAAAAGTATAAGCCAATGACAGGTCGTAAGCTTTATAAATGCCTAGACTTCCATATTCCTGTATCTAAAATGTATCTTGAGGTTTTCAGTTCGACTTCTGGGAGGAACAAAATGATATATTTGTTTATAATGTAGTTTTACACCGCAATATTTCATTGTCCATAGATTGGCACCTGAAGCCTAAGACGACTTACCTTATATATATAAAATGATCTAGTAAACTTTCATTGAAGTACTAATGCTGTGCCCTATGCACAATTGGGTGTGGATAAAGAAATGATAATGGGTAATAAAATGCGTTAATTTCATCTGATATATTTTTATTTTTACCGCATTACCAGGTGGTTTTAAGAACAAAATAGCTGACCTTTAAGTAATTTGGTGAAAACCAATAACAAGTTCTCTTCGGAAAGTTCTGCAAATTGGTAAATTAGCTTCCCGTAAATTGAAAATCTGTCACTGGTTGATTCGGAACGCCCTATCAAACATTTATTTCGGATAACGAAAAGTTATCATCATTATCATTCCCTTTCCGCACCCAATGATGGATAGGACACTGCTTTGCTACACCAATCGCAGCGTATCTTGATCATTTTTGTTACATGAAGTTAAGGTGATCAGTCTTTCGCTTCAGGTACCAGTCAAGGGACTATACAATATTCTGGA
>NW_028280436.1:0-33423 GCF_059751315.1 Micrasema longulum
TGTTGGAGTAGAGTGGGATTCGAACCACGGACCTTTGGTTCGTGAGTCCGAGACACTAACCACAGGACCACAACCCGATTTTAAATAAAATATTCACTTAGACATTAAGCGGAGTTTTATTACTAATTTTAAAATTTAATTAACTGTAATAGTGGTTTGAATAAAGCAATTTTCATTAATTTTTTACACCACAATAGGCCAGAAGACCCAATTACAGTGGTGAATTACACCACAGAACATCCAGGCTTGATATAAATCACATTTTTATTTTATATGTTCTCACCGGGAATCGAACCCAGAACCTTACGTGTGTGATTCAAGCGTCTTGACCACTACACCACGGAGGCCGCCAATGAGAATTTAACCGTGTTAATGAACGCGAATTGAATTTACGTTCATATTGAGTGTCGATAGCTGTGAAGCGTCGCACATCTAGTACCAGCGCTGAACAGAGAGAATCTGATTTTGATTTCCGTTTCGCAGCAATTAGTGACTGGTTAGGTTGATTTATGTGACCCTGGCTTTTAATGTTGCCAGTGTCCATAATTTCTTCAGTTGATACATCTGTGGGTTTTTGTGAAGTAGTTAATATCATCGGCTTAAGTAAATATTTTAACAGCAAAACTGACCCATAAGATAAAGTGATGCAAATACAGCTTGCATATATCACGTTGGATAATTGAGTTCTAATTGTATGGAGGTGCCTGATCAAAGCCAGCACAGAAATTAAGCTAGGGCATTGTAGGTACATTTTGGTCTAGCTATGTGTATAGGTGTAGAAAGACAGGGGTCTCCAATATTTTTGGTCCCATTGCCGTTCGTTCAATCATCATCATTCCTAAATAAATATTTCATGTCATGCATGTTGAGAATCGAACCCAAGATCTCTTGTATGGTAGACAAACGCACTGCCCACTACACCACGAGGCCGACGTGGTTCGTTTATTATTTCAATCAATTGAGCAACAAAATAAAAACGTCATTTTCACATTTTGACCATTTTTGTTTCATTGAAGGTAAGGGTTTACATTTCAGGTGCCAGTCCAGAAACAGAAAAATATTGTAGAATAGAATCACGCTTAAAACCACTATTTCACGTCCATCTTGCCAAGAATCTAGCCAGGACATCATTTCATTTTTTCATGAATTCAAATATATGTACTCGTACATTACAAAATGGAATATCTTAATTCATACATATAGAAATAGTTAAAATAATAAGGTAAAATTAGGTATATATAAAAATAACACATACGTATACATACAAGTACTAGCTAGATGATAATATGTTAAAAAATTAAGAAAATCTTGTGACGAAAAACTCCCTCAGAGACGTGGAAAATGTCAATGTCCAAAGTAATATTGTTCAACATAGATATAGCCCTTCCAACAGGCATAACCATTGGCAGGTTCTTCCTGCATATTGGAATGTGAAACAGTCTATGCTGACGCTGTCTAAGGTAGTTATCCGGAGCGTAAAAGCTAATGCTCCACACAATTTCAAGGTTGTTAATAATACCGCGCAACAATTGGAAGAAGAACGTAGTTAAATATACATTCCTTCTGGTCTTCAAACTGCTGTAACCGAGCATACCCTGGGGAAACTCAGTGGGATAAAGCCATGGATAATATTCGCACTTCCTCATTACTTGTGTACACTTGATCGAGTCGGAAATGCTTTTATATTTTACTTAAAACACTGTATTATTCATCGACCTGGACACAGAAAAATACATTTGTTAAAATACAAAATGCATTTCACTCTATTTTTATTTTCATACAAACAACAAACCTATTTTTTCGTGTATGTAGCCACTCCACTATAGTATACAATACACCATTAGACCATAAGCAACAAGGACTTTCACAAGCATCGAGCAAGGTTTCCAATGGTGAGACTGACTGCAACTTGAAACAACCTGTTTTATAAATGCTGAAAAGTATTTAATGAGTCGCCAGAAAATCTAAGGGAAGCCAATTGTGTAAATTTTTTGTTGCAAATATTTTATTTATTTTTATTATTAATAAAGCATTTGCAATTGGTTGCTGCACATCGATAGGGACGAGGTTGTCAATTTTATTAAAGTTCGATATTCACAATTGGCAAAATTGACAAATCTGCTTTCCTTCCTTACTTTTACTTTTATTTGCTTTTTATATATTTTGAAATTTTCGTTTTTTTCATTGTGTATTTTTGTATTATTTAATTTAGCACTCAATCTTATTTGGCATATTATTTACTACTCATATTTCTTACTACAGTGTATAGTGAGTTTCTAGAAACCATATCTCAATTATCATTTCATTTGTGTTTTTATATATATATTATTTTTCTATTGATTTCAATGAGACTATTATTCTGTTATTTTTTCAATACTACTATAATTTACTATTATACTTTTATTTTGTTGATTTCAATGGTACTGTTTTTTGTATGAATCTAAATTTGCATAATTTCTAATTTACATTTTGATATTTTTGACTGATTATCTTTTTTAAAGTGTATTATTTGGAATTTTATTATTTATTACTAATACCTTTTTATTATTATTATTTTTTTATTATATTGCATCACATGTCATTATATGTTAATCTAATTAATTTTACGATGTATTTTTTATTGTTATTTATTATGGCTTGACACGTGTATAGCCTAAAAAGTCTTTAGTTCACTTATATTTAAATTAGTGTAATTTTGAATGAAAAAAATTTTTTGTAAAAATATATAATGTTAGTTTAATATATAACAAGCCAAAAAAGTAAGAAAACATATTAGAAACATCAAACAAAGTGTTATTATATGTATATAAATTATATTTATAACTATCACTATCAAAAAGATTGAAGAATTTTTTCTTAATTGCATTAAAATACTTTTAGATTTTCTATTTGACTTTTCGTTTTTTAGTTTATCGGACAGTTTATTAAATTGGGAATGGCCTATATTTTTCAACGACTTTTAGACGTTTTTTTTTAGTTTTGTGTATTTATGGTTCTGAATATTATGATTAAATGTGTATTTAGGATCAAAACTAGATTGTGTACGAAGGAACATGTAGAATTATTATTAAATTAATATTTTGGAACGTTCTGAAGATTTTTTTTTTTTTTTACATCTTTCATATCAATGAAAATATATTTTGTTTAATGTTATTAAATATTTGTAAACAACCACTTACCGACTCTTCTATGTCTACCGGTTTCGAGACGTACCCGTCCCTTCATCAGGACACCAATTAAACCAACATGCAAAACTCACTATACACTTTCACCATAGTTATTGCACAAAAATATAAAACCAGCACGTCATGCATTTTAATAAGCAACTCTCACATGCACAGATTAGGTTATGAAAATTTTTATGTTGTGGGAGAAATAGTTGAAAAAAGGGGAGGGGATGAAGGGAGGGGCGTGAGTTTAATGGGTATAGGGTGACCATTACAATGGAAAATCTCGAAAACGGTTGACATAGAAAAGTCGGTAAGTGGTTATAATATTTTGTATTTAATAATATTTTGTAAGATGTTAGATCACAAACTTAATGCTTTAAATATTAAAATTACGTTTCAATTGTTTTTAATTTTTTACGTACTGTTTTTTTTTTAAGTACTTCCCGGTTGTTGGAGATACCTGCTCTAAATTGTACCGCAATAGATACAGATAACAGGACAAACACAGTATACTGTGATCCATCTTCGTATATATAATTACTGAGATCAGTAAATCCTAGTAATTGAATAATAATTCATAAGGAGAGGTAATTATATTATTATGTTCATTGACATACTAATAAACAGACATGCCTTATAGAGAAAAATATTTTTAAGAGTAATGACACAAAAACGAACACATAGTCACTAAGTTTGTTTATTTATTCCAGGGCTGCATTCAACGATCATGCATGTACCACTGAAAGTTTGAGGATTCTTATTTTTAGTACATAAACAAGTTTTTATTTTAACGTCAATAATCAAAATTCGTTTTTGGTGGATCTTATTCAGATTCTTCCTATAAATTCCTTTCAATTTCAACCCTTTTATTTATTTTCAGTGGATTTTGGGACGTGCAAAAATAATTAATATTCTTAATTATAATAATAAAGTTAATACTCACATTTATTATGTTTTAAAAACGTATTCGTATCAGTGCACCCATGTAACTAAGAGGAGCTTCCCAATTGCACCGCTAGGCGTATTATTATTACTATTATGGATAACTTCTATAGCGCTATTTTCGTAAGCCAATACCTCAAGGGCGCTTTACAAAGTGATTATATAAAGAAATAAATTTAATCTTAACTTTTTGAATTTATAATTTAAGTAAAACAATTTATTTTGTTATCACATGCTACGGATTCATTTACCTAAATGATTTAGAGAACAAGTGGGTTTAAAGTTTTTTATAAAACATCACTTCACTCTCACAGTTTCGTACCTCTGCTGGGAGAGCATTCCATGCCGTAGGGCCTGCAACCGCAAATGCGCGTTCGCCAAATTTAGTCCGCTGTTTGCGTAGAGGTATAATAACTTTTCCTCTCGACGTAGATGAAGCTAATCTAAGCGTAAGACTTCTGTCAGCTAGTTCATCTGGAATGCAAAGTTTCCTAAGATATTCTGAAGCAGAGTCGCGCAGTGACTTATACATAAACCAACCCAGTTTGTATTCCACCCTCTGTAGAAAACGTAGCCAGTGTAATTTTCGAAGTAGTGGGGTGATATGACTGAACTTAGAGATTCCAAAAATAAGTCTCGCTGCGGCATTCAATACAGACTGTAGGCGAGTCATTTTGTTCATTGGTAGTTTTGCGTTGCGTTTTGGTTTGCGTATGCATTCAGTCTGTCTCAGCTGATAAAAGCATGAACTTACCGTCATACTAATTTGAGCGTCGAGAGAATAGCCAGAATTAAGGAAGACTCCCAGGAGTTTAACGGTGGGTAAAACGGTACTCCTGACATCGGGTAGTGCCGTATCCTGAATCAAATTCTGTCATCTGGCTGAAGGCATCCATAGTTGTTCCGTTTTAGATGGGCTTAATGTTAGTCTATTTTCAGCAATTTATTGATAAGAATATATTACTATGTTTAAATAAACCCCCAAATAAAATGTACAAAGAAAATTATCGATTTCTAAATGTTACTTTTCAGTTATTTTTTTTTAGTATGCAGTATTTTAATTATGTGTCATTTACATAATTTATTTAATAAAAAAGAATGTTTGCTAACATTTAGGTATTATTAAAAATTATGATAATGTATTACTTTTCAAAACCCATGGAATTTTTTTAATTAAAAAACACAAAATAGGCATAAACGTATATAATCATTTGAACCAACTTAAAAAAAACAGGTATCATATTACAAAAAATTACATAATCTTTGGTCTATTAAAAACTCATATGAATGTTTTTTTAATACACCAGGAGATTATCTAAGTTTTGGTTAAGTCTACAAATCCATTGTTACTGTTGATTGATACATCTCCATTTCCGTCGCATATTGCTCTTATTATGCAAGGCATGATAATTGATACCAGGAGACCATTAATTGTTAATACGGAAGTGGCTTGGAAATTGTACCTCCCACGTAAACAATAGCTCTCTCCGAAACAGATACATTTCCCGAGTTAATGCCACTTTACCCAACGGACCATTTAGAAAGTACACGAGACGAATTGTAAATTGTTTCAAAAGCTTTCTCTTTCGACTTGGGGATGTTATTTTGTCAGTAGATAGGGTGGTGGTGGGTGCAAATTTACCTTCTCCCACTTATGATATCCGGATCACGGAGACTTAGGGTTGTCATTACGTATTGATTTTTTGGTTTATAATTTATTTAAGAACAGTTTTAGATTACTAGCAATACATTCACATAGGTAATTGCATACAAATAAAAAACACTGCTGGGTCAGCGCAATGGTTCGATTCGTGAACGGTATTAATTTTTTTTTCGATAGTGATGAAGCTGTTGAGTATATGGAAGTCGTAAGATCTGTCGTCAGCTGTGGTCACTTATGGCATTATGTAACATTCACAAATTTTACTACAATTACGATTTACGATTTGCATTTTTAAATATGGCGTTTTTCGATTCTCAACATAAACATGGTTGAAATATTACATTTGCATACGTGTCGGCCCATTATAGGGAATAAAAGGTGTAGAAAACTAGCGACATGTATTTTTATTTTATGGAGATTAGAAATCTCTGTATTAAATTATTTTCCAAGGTGGACAAGAAGTTTTTTGCATGCATTTTTATTTAATAAATATTTTTCTTATAACAGTAGAGAAATCTATTTTAAAAACATATGATAAGGAAAAAGCCTCCACAAATACAAATTCAGCATCCTTTTACAGTCACACTTTTTTTTTCCAAAGCAAATAATTTTCTGATTTAAAAATATTTTTTTTTAAAGGAATAACCCGCTAAGCTTCTATTTTGAAGCTTTTTCGCAAGTGGGATAGAAAGGATATGGAAAGAGGTAACGCAAAATACACAACAACACCCAAACCAATTAAGAAAAAAATCTTTCTTGGATTTTTTTCTTGCAACTGGCGGGAATCGAACCCGCGACGTCAGTTTCACAGTTGGCCGTCCTAACCAACTGCGCCACGGCGCCAGTCATTCATTACTGAATTGAGTTATTAAAAATAGAATTAAGCAATGTCGTTCAGGTTGTATAGATTTTAAATAATATTTCTCATGGTACAATTATTGATTGAGCTATTACAAAAACTGAAGCCGTTAAATATGTAAAAAAAACAATCTCTAGGAAAGTTTCTTTGTCACACAAAAATTTTGATTTCAAAAAATTAAAATATATTGTGTATGTAATCAGAGTATGAATTTGTTATTTAAATCAGTAAATGACCGCCCACAAACCGTGTAAATTTCTGTAATTCTTTTAAAATTTAGTGTTCGTCGCAAATCGATTAAGCGTCTTTAAAATATGGATTTTCATTAATAATCGTAAATAAATCTAATTTTGATTACTGATACTATTTCCCGCCCTGTCTCTTTGTATAATTGTGTACAACGTATTGACTTGGGCTGGGGGAGGTGTGGAGGCCAACACAACCAATTAGCGTGAATTATTCTCCCCTCCACTGTCCATTGCCATTGCCGGCTCGTGAATAGACACAGACGTGTTTCTTGATTATCGATTTCCAATTAGCAGGAAGACAACGTCACTCCACCCACAACTGAGCGATTGTTCTGGCTAATGCCATCTTGACAAGGTGGAAGATCGATAGAAATTAGTTGGATGGAAGGTATCGAATCCTAGCATAATGGCATCATCATCAACATACCCCTAGGGCCGGTTTTATAAACAATCTATCAAATTTCCGTCAGCGCTAAGAACTGTTTACCGTTCGTACCGATAACTGACGGTTGTGTGTTTTATAAACCGATTTCTTGACTGATGGTCAATGGTCATTGGAATTCTAATTTTAGTCCTAATATCTACGTTTTTTTTAATCTCGATTGTCTTACTGTTTTATCTATTAAGCGCAATATGTAGGTTCATATCGTCAATGCGCCTTGGAAATCGGCTATGTGTTGTTCATGGGAAAAAATAAACACCACAGACTTGAATAAAAATGTTTGGGAACATAGATTATTTTTTAGTGAATACTTAAATTGTAGTATATTTATGAAAATTGATACTTTATAATCGTCAATGAAGCGGATAAAAAATGAAACGATAAAATAAACTTATGACTTGATTAATCGAATGATTTGTAATTAAATGAATTGAATAATCGAATGAATTCATTAAATGAACCATTATTTTCCGTTTTTCCATAGAAAATAGAGATGGGCGTTTCGGTTATTGTGGCCTACAAATCATGGAGGAGTGCTTACAGAATTCGTATAAAAGTTCAATTTGAGAATTGCCCTTTCCCCTGGATTATGGATTACGTGACCCCCCCCCCCCCCTCCCAAACAGATATTTTAAATAATAAATTCATTCATTTGTTTATTCAATCATTTATTTATTAATTAATTCATTTGATTTTCAGTAATTTATTCAAATTAATTAAGTAATTGAATGCATTCGATTATTTTCATTTGAATGAACTATCTCTAGGACAAACATACATATGTCAGTGTCAAATACAGTCGCGACGCTGAAGATAACGGATCGTTATGTATTCAACCGGCTGATATGCGGTAGTTACCATTATTTTAACCGAGTGGTGACGCTACGAACGTTAATAAAACGCTATAGTCGGCCGGTATATCAAATATTTGTTAAAAATATTGTAGTGTCAAGCTTACTTGAGAATATTTATAAACCCAGCCCTTAAAAATGAAAGCGAATCTCCACTCTATTTTCTTTTACAGTATTTTCACCAGAGACTAATTATCGAAAGAAAACCACACTTCCAGGATTATGGTTATATTTCCATAGACAAATGAAATTCTAATCGACCAGGGCCTCGATTATGATGGGAAGATAAAGACGTCATACCTTCTCCTTGACGGTATAGTTCAAGATAAATTCTCTCTAACGACTATAAAGATATACTACCAACCCCCCCACCTTTAAGTTTTGGGTAGGTACATTGATATGAATCAAGGGGAAGCGTACGTCACGGTACACATATCTACGCTCTTAAATGACATA
Source organism: Micrasema longulum (assembly GCF_059751315.1). Lineage (NCBI taxonomy): Eukaryota > Metazoa > Arthropoda > Insecta > Trichoptera > Brachycentridae > Micrasema > Micrasema longulum. The sequence goes on from NW_028280436.1 coordinate 8,632, forward strand.
TCTCCAGTATGACGTCATAGTTGAAGATAAAAGTCTCCCGACCGACTACAAAGGTATAGTATCGATACCCCCACTATCAAGTTTTGATGTAAGTACATCATTTTATACCGACGAGTCTAGAACCCCTTGATACGTTTATCTACGCATTAAAAGTATCAAACATTTTGTTCCACCGAGCAATTTTTCCTTTAATTATGATTTGTTAAAATTTTTAATCGTTTTGAGGTTGGCACTTTTTTTCTTAAAAGCCTCTTTAAAATATGAGAGAGAAATAAGTTAGTTTTGAAGTCAAATTAAATTCCAACATAACTGTCACTTTAATAAAACGAACGCCTAGATGTGGAAATAATGTCGATAGGTTCTCTCCTATTAACAAATAAAAGTATCTAGGCGTCAGGCATAGATTATATGCGTCAGAAAGTTACCACTCTAAAAAAATAATTTAGTTATTATATTTTTTCCATCTGTTTTACTATCTTTCCGAGTGTATGTATCGAGACGTTATAGGAGCCGGCTTTGTAGTCGATCGGTACAGATCGGTAGATACATACATACGATCTTTAAGTGTACCGTCTGCGTCTAGGTGATTTCCAAAAGTCATGCAAAATTCATGTTCAAGCGAGCATTTTTTGCTTGAATTGGGATTTTTTGGAGTTTATAATGACTTTGAAGTGAGCACTTTTTATTACAGAAGCCTATTTAAAATGAAAATGAGAATTATTTTAAATGTTAATGACGTAAGGAACGCGGACTAATTGTTTGCGGTCATTCCATTTGCTTGTTTCGATCATATGATGTCAAGATGACAAATAGGTAGAACACACCGAGGTAAGATACAGATAGTACAGAAGTTAAGTATACCGTCTCGATATAATATACAGATGAAGATAGCGTTCATAATCGAGGCACTGGATGTATTTTCCAAAATTTTTATTTTATTTCGTACATGTTATTTTATTTTAAAAAACTTTACGAACAAGCTATATAAAAATGGTTTAATTGGATTTATGTAATTTTATTTACATTTATGCTTTACGTAGAAGCATTTCTGATCTGTCTTTCCTCTTCAAAATTTTAAACAAATTTATCGATAATCCATATCTCTTAGAGCGTATTTTGATAATTTCGTAAAGTTAACACGACAAGTGATTCTTTTTTTTATAATCCATTGTTAAAAAAAAAAAAAATCAAAACTCGTTTATTTATCGTAACTGCTACAAATTTAATTAATTTGTCCCCATTTACATATTTTTAATACAAAATTTTGAGACTTTAAAAAAAAAACTTTTTGAAACACTGTAAAATGAAACATTAGTCAGTTTGTAATAAGTTTATGTTCTTTTTATTATATTCATGTTATTATCATATTCAAATTTTGAATTGGCCAAATACATATATTATGAAAATCCTTCTCCTACACTCCCCCACTCTATTTATTCAACCCTTAGCCTGCTTACATGCTCTTTTTTTATCTTGTCTTATACATTTTTATTTTTCTTCTCTTTACTTTGTAACATGTTTTTTCATTATATTTATGAAAAACTTTAACTGGATGTACGTACTTTTTTTTATTCTTATCAACTGCTGTTTTTTCTAAATATATAAAATTAAAATAAAAAAATACAAGTATATTCTGCTTATTTATTAATATCTTGCGTATTTTTAAGTTTGAAAATAACAACGGTACTTTTAAAAAAAAAAATACAAAAGTATTTGAAAACAAAATGTTACTTGCACAACTTTGAATGAATGTTTTGTTTGAACATAAAATTATCTCATAAAATTAGTCGGAAACAGATATTTTAGGGTTGTTTTCCAAAACTGACTATTTTCAAACATGAACTTTTCTAGGAACCGATATTTTTTAATAAAATCTAAATATGGAGAAAAAAATACATGTTGTAGATACAGTTTTTAAGGTATTACGAGTATTTTTATTTCCTGAAAAAAAATAGGCCGGTTCACCAATTACACCAATAAATGTTTGAAATTTTGAATTTATTTTATTTTGAATTTTTCCGAAAACGAACTCATTCCCGAAAAAAAATATTTTTTTGAAATATGTTTTTGTTTTTATATCAGAAATAGTTCCTTAAAATAATAACTGATTTTTAAACTACAAAATCATTTGAAATTGGTGCGTTTTGGAGAAAATTAAATTTATCGATATGTTGCGCGTCCCCAAATTTATATGATACGAGTATAAAATTGATTTTTGTATAATTTGTAAATAGTCAACTTTAGATAAGAACCCTACAATTAATTTGTACTATATTTCTCATGATATTTTTTCGAAAACACACATTTTTTTTTTTTTTTTTACTAACAGTCAAATATTCCTGATTCATACTTCTTGTGTCACTTATACACGGCACAAATAGTTCCCTACGTCTAGTAACATGGAATCCAGATAACAGAATCTCGTCTCCAATTAATTGCAAGAATTGGTCTTGATCTGCTACAAGCGATTCTCGACATTACTGTTCACTGCATACATAATAATTTCCTGTGAAAATTAGTTTGTTGTCATTAGCATAACATGGCGCGTAATTCCGCTCAGAATCCTACTAAGTACACTCGCTTCAGCGAAAATACGGACATAATAGAAAATTATCACTTCAGAAAAAAAAATAGTAACGGTCTAAAGAATTTTTTTTTTTTTTTTTGTACTTATTAGAAGCATAAAAAATCATTTTTAAATTATAATGTTAAATTCTCGCGTAAACGGTTCATTGCATTAGCCACGCACTAAATATGTAACTATTCGGTTGAATTTTGACCATTTTTTGTGACCGTTTAAATTTAAATAAAAAACGTTGGCTTTACACTGCAATATTTCACTGTCCCTGGATTGGCACCAGAAGCGTAAGACTGATCACCTTACCTTACTGTGGCACATGATCGAGTTACACTGCATGTAATTTTCTAATGCACTACCCTAAGCATCATCAGGTGTGGACGACGGTTGAATGATGATAATAATTATGATCACTATTAAAGTACCTATCTATAAAATGAGGAAGTTCGGTGGTTTTTTTTGTTTGTTAATAAACTATCAAATTAAGCCAAAAATAATATTTGTATATTTATGTATTGAATTATCACCGCTACGATTTAAAAAAAAGTCATCTTTTATTTACTACTCTGAAGTTATCTTTTAGTCACTGATTCTCTTCTTAGTTTTCCTTCTGTGAGTTGTCCTAATTGGTGGGTTGGCTTCTCGGAAACCGGAAATTTATCATAACATTCTCTCATTGGCTGATTTAAAACAGTGGTTCCTAAACTCTTTTGACTCACGGACCCTTTTCATAGTCAAAACTTGCCCACGGATCCTAAGTGAAAAATCACATAAATGCATAATAAAAAAATCACAAATTTAACTTTAATGTCTTGAATGGTAATTGGTGACGTAAAACTAAAATATAAATAAAACATTTTGTTAATTTATTGAAATAATAACTTTTTTTTTAAAATACCAAAAAAATTACTTATGGGATGTTAGGAGTGTATTTATGTCCGGCTTTATGTTTGTGAGTAGCAACCGCAAATCCCCACAAGCACTAATTTCTAGTCGATTTTTTTTTTCTGATGAGGCTTATCGAAAAATCTTTTTAATTCAATAAATTACGTTTCACCTTTAGTATCAGTTTCCAAACATTTATCAAATAATAATTCTTGAGAATTGTTTTCTTCTTTTATAAATCTCACATAAGCTTAAAGTAAAGCTTTGTTTCCTGGTAATTTTGACTCGTCAAGCTATAGAGAGAATTCAAATGTTTTTAAGTAGTCACAGAAAGAGTTTTCTACGCCCTGAGCATATTATTTTAATGTTACATTAAACCTTTTTTTAAATTTAACTTTTTGTACTTAATGTTATTTGTACATTGGCGGGTTTATTGCCAAATGGCAATTTCTTCCAACCAACCAATAAAATAATAGTTGTATTTTTATAATTCAAGTCACAGAACATATTCAATAGAAAAAAAATTAAAAAGCTAAAGATATATAAAAATAGAAATAAACGTATTTGTTTATATGAAAATAACCTTAAATCGAAACTATTACTCAATTGGAAAAAGGAAAAAAGAGGAAAGAGGAAAAAGAAAAGGAGGAGAGATTAAGGAAGAGAAAGGAGATGTTTCTTCAGACGGGATTTAAACAGAGATAATGTAGTAACATCTTTGATGGTGGATGGGAGATGATTCCACAGTCGAGCCTCATGGGCACTATATGAGTTAGAGAAGAAGGAGGAATTGTGGATGGTATTAAGAAAGTTCTTTAAAGATTAGAATGAAGAGGAAAACCATGAACTGATAAGCGTTGAAAATTTTCACGCACGTATATAGGAGCGTTAGGACTATGAAGCACATTGAACAGAGGTGAGAGGAAGTGATAATGAAAGTGATAATGATCTCAAAATTAGAATTTTGAGACATTTCAGTTGCCTACGATAATCAGAAATGTGGTCATATTTCCTAAGACCAAAAATGTACCTTATATATATGAAATCCATATTAGTTCTACGTTTTTGTTGACTAGAAATATTTAACATTGACTCTATGTCAGCAAATGAATATGTTCACGTAAAACAAAAAAATACGTATATTTTTACCGCCTCGTGATTAAATCGTTTAATATATTTTGTGGAAATAAACGAAGTCCATAGAATATGAAAATAAAAAATTAGTACCGACTATTTTTTATATTATATATATTAAAGGAGGAGAGATTAAGGAAAAGAAAAGAGATGTTTCTTAAGACTTGATTTAAATAGAGATACTGTAGTAACAGTAACAGTCGAGTGGCATGGACACTATATGAGTTAGAGAAGAAAGAGGAATTGTGGATTCGTATTAAGAGAGTGTCTTGAGAATTAGAACGAAGAGGTAAACCATAACTCATTAGCGTTGAAATTTTTCACGCAGGTATATAGGAGCGTTAGGACTATTAATTACATTGAACAGAAGTGAGAGGGAGTGATAGTATCTCCGCTGTCTAATTTTGAGCCATTTCAGTTGCCTACGATAATCAGAAATGTGGTCATATTAAGACCAAAAATATACCTTATGCATGTATTTTGAAGTCGTTAAAGTTTATCGAGCTGCTCACAGCTTAAATCAGTCATGGAAACATCAGCGTAATCTAGAATGGGTAGTAGTAATGCTTGTACAAGGGTGCATTTAGTATTAATGGGTAAGAATTTTTGCAACCTTCTAAGTGAGTGTAAACTGAAAAATATTTTGCGGCTTAATTCATTAGTATGAGCTCGCCAGCAAAGATGTTCATCCATTTGTACTCCTAGATTTTTTACGGATTTCCTGTATTGAATATTGGTACCATTGACAATAAGCCTTGCGAGGACCAACTGAATTGTTCAGGGACCACCAAATAAATTTTAATTTTCCAAGGACCCCCTGAATGGTCCCGGGGACCCTGGGGGTCTGTAATGACCACTTTGGGAAGCACTGATTTCCAAGAACTTGAGACGTCATTTAAAATAGTTGGTTTTTGTTTATTTTTTTGGATTTTAGAGAAACTCGCAATTAAATGCTCTAATTATTACCACACGTAAGAAAAAAAAAACAAATTTTCCGTATCACTGAACTTCTCCATTGCGATATTTATTTGAAAGTAGCCGAAAGAACTGAGCAGGGGTGATTTTCCTTAGTCATTTTTACCCGTCCCTTTTCTTACCCGGTCCGCTCATAGCCCATTTAGGAACCGGATGAATATAAAACATCGATTATGGTCACTTACTATTTACTACCCTCGTAATATGAAGGCACTTGAGGAAACCCTCGTAAATGGGTTATTTCTTTTATTATTCGATTTGAGTGAATTTCCGAACATTTTATGTTAAAGTACATTGTAATTGGTTATCGAGAATTGGTTTAAGCTGTTCTGATAGAGGGAAAACGGTTTCACGACTTTACACTATTAGGACTTGTACGTATTACACTATTTTAAATATTTCAAGACTGAGATATTTTGGAATCTTTCAAGTAAGGCAATACTATATAAATCTGCGATCTTTTGCGGTTTTCATGTAACGTTCTTATTAGTGACGGAACAGATAGTCGTTTGACCGGATACGGGATATTTGGCGAGCCCCTAATCCGGATAGTGCGGATAGCAGGATATCTAGCCGCCTGATATCCGGCTCAGAGTCTCTTTTTTTCATTCAAAAATATTTTTATATGAAAAAACATTTTTTATGATCAGGTTACTTTTTTTATAAATTGTACATTAGAGTGGGCCGATGATGTATGAACTTTTTAATTTTTTTAGACATCAAAGTGAAAGGGGTCTAAAAAGTTACATTTTGGATCGCATTGAATGCAAAAATTATTTAAAAAAATATTCCATACTACTTTTGGCCCTCAACCGAGGTTTGAAGTTTATCACTGTCTGAACATTTTGTTTATTATCTACATTGATAAAATTATTGTTTTGTTAGCAAAGATACCACTTAATCACATTACAAATGCGAGCACGTATTAAAACTACCGAAATGCAAAAAGTTTACACTCCGCGGAACTGATTCCGTTGAGCGCCTGGCTAATATTGACGAAAACAATGGCTCATAAAAACAATGCTACCCATTTATTACAAAACAAAGTGCAACTCAAGCCCATAGATGTTTATTTAATAAGGTTCAATTAACATTTTAAATTTAATTAGACTGATTTTCTTACTTAATTACGAAATGAGAGCCGGTTTAGCGCAAAAAATCGACTTTTTCGAAAACTTTACGCTCTGGTTGAGGGTCAAAAGTGGTATAGAATATTTTATAAGATTTTTTGCATTCCGAGTAATCCAAAAGGCCACTTTTTAGACCCCTTGCATTTCGAAATTGGAATAAAAAAATTATCAGCCCACCCTATTGTACATATATTGAACGCTATTAAACGTTTTTATGCATGAAAGTCAATATTTCAAAAAATGAGGGTTACTTTCTTTTCCCTAAGCAGTCGATAAATAAATCGATTTGGTTGATTTCATACAATTTTGGTAGTTCAATAATATTCGATATCCGCTAAATATAAGCTTCTATCCGGTATCTAGCGTGATATTAAGCTGTAATCCTATCCGGCCGTATACCGGATAGTTATTGGATATCCGTTTCATATCTAGTTATAATCCAAGTTGATAGCACTATTTTTCAATAAGTCTTTGTTTTTGATTCAATGAAGAAGTTTAGTGCTATGTAATGTTGGATGTAAAAAATGTTATCTTAGGCGCGGTGAAAATTAAAGCATCAAATTTTACGGCGTATTTTCCTGAAAATAGGTGAGAAAAAAATTATTAAAAGTACTTTGAACGACGTCACTAATTCTTCCAAATCAACCAACAATCAGGGTGTTTCTGATGATTATTTGGTTTACGGGAAGCTAACTCACCATCAGCAGAATTCCCCAAAGAGGACTTGTGGCAAAATGAAATAACTGTAAAAATCATAGCGCTGATAATACGACACATAAAATAAAAATGTGGGTTAAGTTTCGCAGTCTATTAACAATATTATTTTTAAAAAATAATTAAATTTTCTGAATTTCTTCGTTTTTTTATCTTCATTGAAATTTTTATATAAAATTAAATCTTCAAATAAATGGCTTAGGAACAGTTGCATAAAGTTGAGTTAAATAAAGTTTTAAGTTGAGATAAATAAAGTTTAAATAATTATCGCGTCTTCGTCAAAATTGATAAAAGCGTTCCCACGAAAAAATTAAACAAAACGACTTATTTTGCACATTTTGACAAAAACGCAACAGTTGTGAACAACTGTAAACATTAATAATTTTACTATCCTGATATTTGGATCCTTATATTTGAATGAGATTTTCCCTAGTGGGAGATATTTAAGTGGGAAACTCTTTGATGATTTTCCGAATGTTTGAGTTTACCGTTTACCATATTGAATTGCCATATATTTGTTTTTTTATTCCTATTATTATTGTTGATCCAATAAAATAGTGTCGGTGTCAACTAATTGCTCGTCCCAAATCAACACAGGTCTTTTAGTCCCCTGGAGTTGGGACTCATGTCTCAAATAATGAGTAATAAACTGTCTTTAAGTTAATAAATATATTAATTAAGTTTTGATATTTTACAGTTCAGCATCTAAAAATAATATTTACATAATTTAGTTTATAGATTTGTATTTTATTAAATTAATTTTTATATTTAATAAAATACAAATCTACAAACACATAATTATTTGAAACAACTCTTGTTAAGTATGTACAAAATATGTTCTTAAATATATCGCAAAAAATACCTGAACTGAAAAAAGCTGACTGGCCTCAACTAATTCAAACATGTGATTTTTTTTTCTTTCTGTGAATTACTTTGAATGAAAACTAATGTTTCGTATATTTTTCTTTTCAGGTAAAAATCTGGTTCCAGAACCGTCGCACAAAATGGAAAAAACAAGACAATGTAACCAACGCGGAAGCTGCAGAGCATAAGACAACACACAAAGGAGATCCAGAAAAGCAAGAAGGAAAACCGCGGCGTCCTTCCGAAACATCTACGCCAGATCTCATAGTCATGGACATGACAACAAAGAAACCGGACAAAGTGATTCTTCAAACACCAAAAACACAAAAAATACCACTTCCTCCAACTACGAAACAACACGTAGTAAGACCTTCCGTACCAGAAGTGATCAAAGCTATCAAAACACTCTCCCCGGCATCCATAGACCCTCCTTGCGAAAACGATATTGAAACTAGAATATCTCTAACCAAAATCACCAACATTTTGCCAACAAACCTACCAGCCAACTCTTTGGATAGCTCGAGGGAGAGAAGAATCGCAGTACAGGTTAATTTGGATAGCAGAAGCACAATGGACATGGCTGAATACGATGTAAACATCGACGACAGTCCACGGTCTCCTACATCCGAATTAACAGCTCAAAATTTTTAAATCAAACCCAAACCCTTTCTGCCTGTAATTTTTTATAGACTGCCTTCCCGAATCGTTTGAATTCGACTATTATCAAATAGATAAATGTGCCAATTGTCCAGTACCTATTGAGAGAAAAAAAATATTTTTGAAATTAAAAACTGTGAAAAATTTAGGATCTAAAAAATTTTCAAAATATTGTTGATTAAATTAATCTGCTGTACATACACTGTGTTATTTGGTCAAGTCATATTTATAATATTCTTACTATATTTATGCTTGCGTACTCGTTTTAACTGTTGATATTGTTTATAATTATAATCTCCACGAATTACGTATTTAAAATATGAATGTTTTTAAATCACTAATTAAATATACCTACCTATATTACGGATATGAATATTTGCATAACATACCTGTGTATTTTACCATATCAATGCAATTTATATAAAAATAATTACTAGATATGAAAAAAGTCAGAACTTATTTCACCATGGTTAAGTTTCGTTAGATTTTTAATTATGTATGTAACTAACAGATACAATAACTATATACGTGTATTCTCTGTAGTTCAAACCCTACATAGAAAATTAATGTGTTTTATGTAATGTACATTTAAACCGACTTGTCTTATTGCACAATAATAAATCAATATTATCTAGAATAACACTCAAACAGCTAAAATGGTGTAAACTTTATAATCATTGTGTTTCTCAAAGCAAAACAAATGTATTTTTCTAACCCAAACTGAATGCCTTTATTTTGACATTTTGAAATCCATAAAATGTAAAAAAATCTTGTTTTTATATTGAGTCAGTAATAATTTTTTTACATGCTTGTGTGATCCTAAATTATTGGTAATTGTTTATCATTCAAAAAAATAAATTGGAATCAAATCAATAAATATACTCGTATTACAGTAAAATATAAAACGGTTATAACATTAAATAAATTTGTTTACTCTACTAAAATAAAACAGATCTGAACTCACTCAAATTAAATTTCCCAAAGAACTGACATTACAAGAAAAACGTTAAGGAATAATGTAATCCGGAAGAGAAAGATATTTTTACGTCCGGAAATCCCGAAGTAGGTAGTTGCTGTCAAAAAATATCTTCCGGTCATAAGAGATTGTGAAAATCGTCTAAAATACTATGTAATGTAATTTTTCATTTAAAAAAATGGGATTCGTCTATACGAATGAACTTAAATATCTTTTATACAAAAAATCACACATCCATTCAATGTTTCATTAACTTATTCCATTTCTCTGCCTTGTGATGTAATTAACTTCTTTGATGGGGTTTTCTTTCTTTTTTTTTTTCATTCATCGTCTTCTTTCCCTTATCGTGCTTAGTGGTGCATAGGGTAGGGTGTGGATAAGAGTTTGAGGTTAATGAATTTTAAAAAGATCACAAAAATATTGGCATTGAAACAATTAGACATGAAATTCGGGTTGAGAAAAATTAAGCTCAGACTTTATTGAAAACTTCGAAGGAAAATAATTAATTTGTTTATATTTAATTTGTTAGTCTACACCGCAACCTTTGTTTACACAGGTTTGAAATAGTACTGTAAACAAATGATTAAAAAATTCAAGCATTAATTTGACTATTCGTAATAGCAATATATTGCTATTACGAAAATTATAATTTTATTATTCGTTCTTGGAATTCTCTGCATCACTTTTTTACTTCATAGGCGCAGAGAGTTATAATATGCGAGGGAAGGGTGAAAATGAGTAATACCTGCTACGATTTTTTAATGTATTTTATCGTTATGTTACATTTTTAAATAACATTAAGGTGGAATATAAAAACTTTTTTTTCCAATCCCAGAATGATTTTTTTTCAAGGTAATCTATCCACCGTTAATCCTTTTCTAGTAAGCTTTTTTACACGGTACTGCGTGGAACGTATTCTCCGTGTAAAAAGAGGTTCCGGTGTAATAGGGAAATATCGCGTTTTTTTCTTTTACATTTTTAGAGTAATAAAGGTCTTTGAAATACTGTCCAGTAAAAATAAATAAATTGTTACTTATTAGTAGCATATATATTTTTTTTTAATTTGTAATTTTGAATTCCTGCAAAAACGGTCGTTCCATTGGCCACGCCCCTAAGACGTTACGATTCATGTTTAATTGTTCCTGACCATTTAAATTTGTTTAGAACGTTGTTACGAATCTTGACGTCACAACTATCAAGGCCAAAAAAAAATCTTTCTTGCATTCATGTATGAAAATATTTCTCCAAAATATTCATATTGATTTTGAAAATACAATTAATGATTCTAAATCCCTTTCATATATTTTTATTGGTATTCGTAGTGTGTGATATTTCCCTATTACACTAAATTCATTTTCGCCTTCGTTTTCGTGTATCGTTTTTTCGTAACAACTTGTTAATTATGGATGTTTTTTTTAATGGTTCTGTAAATATTTAGTAAAATGATAAATAAGTTTTGTAAATATTTAGTATAATTAAATAGATTAAGTGAATGTCGAAAGTACTTTAATTTAAGTTATATTATGAATCCCAAATAAAAAATTAAAGGTTTCCTAAACACTTTGTATTTTTTTTTCACTTTCCTTATTTTCATCTATTCGGCAGACGAGAAAGGATCCCCACAGGCCACTGTCTTTACTTTCAATACAACTAGCAATTTAAATGAAATGCAATTTCTATTAACTCTTGTGTGACTTCACATATCTCGCTTATTTATTTCAATAGTGAAGTTGTATTTTTTGCAATCTTCAAATTGTCATTTTCACATCGGATTTAGAAAGTAAAATATGTATTAATCCGAATCATATTTATCCTTACTATGCGAAGATGAATTAAATGAATGAAAGTGCTGCCGATACCACAATAAATGAGTTTAACTGTAAAAGAAAAAGCACGAGAATATAACTTACAACAAGAAAGACAGAGACGCTATTCTGTGGCAGGTAGATGTGTGAAAGAGACAAACACAAAAGAAGAAATTCGTTCAATCAGTCGATTAATGCCAGTGAGAAGGAGTGCACGCTAATTAAATGACCGGCGTGCACTAAGAGATAGGGACTCTCGATACAATTGTTTAAATTTTGTAACAGAAACAATTAGAAATGCACTTATGTTTAGTTAGGGAAGTTAAACTATGAATGAAAGAAAAGTCATCGAATGAGTCAAAATAAATGTTAGATTTACGATTAAGAAGTTTCACAAACAATGAGGAACTTCAGCCCTACGGAAAATTGTATACAAAAAAATATTTCTTGTGCGCGGTAAAAATTAGAGCATTAAATTGTACGGTAAAATTTCTTAGAAATGTAAGAAAAAAAATAAATAAATACGCGCTACTTTGAATGACGTCACTGGTTCATATGAACCATCCAATGATTTAAGAGCTTTGAAGAATATCTGGTTTGGTCTCCGTAAACGAACCAATCGAAAGAACTGTCATAGAACAACCTCTGATGTCACACGCGGAGTTATTTTAGAAATACAACATTTTTTAAAATAAAGCGCTGATAATACGATATATAAAAATAAACATTTTTGCTACGTTTAATATTCTATTTAGAAATAATAAAAATAACAAAAGACACTGAACTTCCTCATTGCTGTTTGATTTAAATATTGTTTAAGATCAAAATTATACAAAAATAAAATAAGTACTTAAAATTTTACAAGTGATAATAAAGGTAATTTCTAAATTTGTTGCAACCGATTTTAATAACTCCTCAGAGAGTAAATCCAACCTGTCTACAAACATTTGGGCATATTCAAAACATTGTTGATATTTATTTTCATTTGAAATTAACTAAGAATTGTTTGATTTATATGCTCAAATGATTTGAATAATGGACTGTTGAATAATAGAACGACAATGAGTCCTGAAAGCGCATGCAACCCTTTACGGTCCTAACAGCAAAACGCGAACGGATCTAATTAATGCTTTCATTTTTAGGTATTACCCCCCAACCAACGCAACGCAGGTATTCAGAACACCCCATTTCTACAATTTTCATCTTTAATAGATACTACTTAAATATTGCATTCCATAAAAACATGTATTATCTAAAGGCAAGTATGTTTAAAAAAAACACATATTGTTTATTAAAAAAAAACGCGTATTGCTTATTAAAAAAAAAAACAGTACTGTTTATTTTTTTTAAAATAGTTTATCTAAAAAACGCATTTCGTTTATTTAAAAAAAATATGTACATAAAAAAACAAACAGTTTATTAAAAAAAACCCATTGATGATTTTTTTAAAACGCATGTTGTTTGTTCTAAAAACACATATTGTAAATTATAAAAAAAACCTACTGTTTATTAAAAAAAAACGTAATGTTTTTTTTCAACGCATATTGTTTATTAAATAAAAAACACATGTTATTTATTTTTTAAAAACATACACAGTTTATTTAAAAAAAAACGAATAATTTTCATTGAAAAAAACACAGGATTGTTTATTGCACCTGAAGCCTCAGACTGATCATCTTTCCTTCGAGTAACAAAGATAATAGAAATACGCCCCGTTTTGTGTTTTAATCTAGTGCCCTATGTACCGAAATGAAAATGACGATGATTATTTATATCATAGCTTTTAAAATAACGAGACCACACGGCCTGCTATTAGAATTAAAATTTACCTAATCATTACCCTGTATTTTTTTGAAATACGAACGCTAACGAAAAAGAATTTCCTTTTTTTTATATCCTAAAATTCTTACTGTCTTACTTGCAAATCCCTACTCAGGTGAAATGGCTTGATGATCAAAGAAAAAGAAAATTTAATAACCCTGTATCGAGGGAGGAATTACTTTTGTATTTAAATTGAGTCAGTGTAGGTTTATAGTCAGTCAATTAATCTGGGCATTTTCAAAAAATCCAGGCGATATTTTTTCAAAATAGTTGATCCATGACTCGTCATTCGGTATGGACAGGAGAATTTTTATAGGTCAGTAGTAAATACATTATAAGTATAAACGTAAAACGATTTGGTAGAGTTTTCTTATAAATTTTCAAATAAATTCAGCATCTACCGGTAAACTTTCGAAGCTTTATCAAACGCTCAAGTTTATAAACACAAACTCAATCGATTCGTCATTATTTATATAAAAAATAATTTTATTATGTTGATAAGTAAAATATTGCAGAAAATTAAGGATATTTTAGAGTCAACTCAGCTTTTGATGTGGGACATTGATAAATAATTTATTAGTAAACTTCACACCTCTGTCCTAGCAAGTTTTATGAAATGTTCAGCTGAGTTTTGAACCACTGCTTTGTGAACAATGAAATAAATAGTTTGTATCTTGTATCACTAGATGTCTCAACACGCTTATATTTTTTTTTATTCGTTCATTATTTATTTATAATTTTTGTTACTCTTCCATATATTATTTTATTGTTTATTGTTTGTGCACATAGTGTTATTCATTGTCATTTCTGTTTTCGCTGTTTATATGTTTACTAGCTTTTCCCCACGGCTTTGTTCAAGTGGCTTAAGGGAGAAATTATTTTGAGAACAGTATCTTTTAAACCACTAGACGCACTTTTCTGCTCTGAAAATTCAATTAAAACTTGGGGTGCGTATAATGGTTCGATGCGTCTAATCGTCCTTAAACTGTTGTTAATTAGTTGTGTCATATATCAATAAGAGTTTTTTTTTATCAATAAGAATTATCCCGATGGGATGATATATTTTATTGGAATTGAAACAGCACGGACTTCCAACTAACTTTATGAAAGAAATACGATTATCCGTTAGCCAATGATAACGTAGCATTGTTTATTTGTGAAAATCCAAAATTCTACTACAAAATTAAAACGAAAATCAAACCAAAGTCGATTATAAAAATTAAAAGAATCAATTTTAAATTTATTATTTTTGACATCCCACCCTACCCCCTGCTTATTTATTATGCGGAAAGCAGCTAATCCACAATAAAAAAATATTAAAAAAATATTGGTGCTATCGGGGGCAGTAAGGTCAATTCAATGTTCTGCTAAAAACCGCCTGGCCTCTTTCATACAAAAATAAATAAATCTGTTATTAGTTTTGAGTTTATACACTATATCTGTTTGTTTACTATAAATATGTATGTAGAACTGTTGATTTCCTAAATAAAATAAAATAAAATAAAATAAAATAAAAAACTAAAATAATCACCTTCTAAAAACAGTGTTGATCACAAAAACGGCATTTCTCAATTTGCAGAAAACACCCACAGCAAGATACAAATCTTACGGTATAGATGCTGATGGGAAGATTAATGCCTCCAGAAATCAACATAGTTCGCTTAAATAAATTTAAGTGGATAAATGAGTTAGCATTAATATTTTATTAATGCATTAAAAAATGTGTTTTGATACAAAATGTCACAAAATGAAACATTTAAACAACAATATTTTGAGTTTGTCCAAATTTTCGGAGACAAGGACTGGATTCAACTCCCCAGGGAGCTGCTTATACTAACATACTACAACAGAGATGAAGAACATTTAAGAAAAGGTAATATAGAAGCCTAGGCATCTACAGGGCTTATGACCTGTCAATGGCTGGTTTAAGTGGCCACTTTACACACTGTGTAACATTCACCATTCTGCCTATATTTGAACATCTGTATTCCTTCAATTCTTTCATCTGTTGATGTGTGTGAAGTTAAAGAGCTGAAACCTTTATTTATGCAGGTGAGATTCATCTAATTGAATTATTCCACCTATATACTAGGCAACGCGTGAAAATGTTATTTTTTCAATTTCTATACTTCTTCATGGACCAGGTAATTTATCAACAATATTTTGAGTTGTAGATGCCTAGGCCTGTA
The DNA here is from genome assembly GCF_059751315.1 of Micrasema longulum. Taxonomy (NCBI): domain Eukaryota; kingdom Metazoa; phylum Arthropoda; class Insecta; order Trichoptera; family Brachycentridae; genus Micrasema; species Micrasema longulum. The sequence continues at coordinate 24,360 of NW_028280436.1, forward strand.
GATGCCTAGGCTTCTATATTACCTTTTCTTAAATGTTCTTCATCTCTGTTGTAGTATGTTAGTATAAGCAGCTCCCTGGGGAGTTGAATCCAGTCCTTGTCTCCGAAAATTTGGACAAACTCAAAATATTGTTGATAAATTACCTGGTCCATGAAGAAGTATAGAAATTGAAAAAATAACATTTTCACGCGTTGCCTAGTATATAGGTGGAATAATTCAATTAGATGAATCTCACCTGCGTAAATAAAGGTTTCAGCTCTTTAACTTCACAAACATCAACAGATGAAAGAATTGAAGGAAAACAGATGTTCAAATATAGGCAGAATGGTGAATGTTACACAGTGTGTAAAGTGGCCACTTAAACCAGCCATTGACAGGTCATAAGCCCTGTAGATGCCTAGGCTTCTATATTACCTTTTCTTAAATGTTCTTCATCTCTGTTGTAGTATGTTAGTATAAGCAGCTCCCTGGGGAGTTGAATCCAGTCCTTGTCTCCGAAAATTTGGACAAACTCAAAATATTGTTGATAAATTACCTGGTCCATGAAGAAGTATAGAAATTGAAAAAATAACATTTTCACGCGTTGCCTAGTATATAGGTGGAATAATTCAATTAGATGAATCTCACCTGCATAAATAAAGGTTTTTCAGCTCTTTAACTTCACAAACATCAACAGATGAAAGAATTGAAGGAAAACAGATGTTCAAATATAGGCAGAATGGTGAATGTTACACAGTGTGTAAAGTGGCCACTTAAACCAGCCATTGACAGGTCATAAGCCCTGTAGATGCCTAGGCTTCTATATTACCTTTTCTTAAATGTTCTTCATCTCTGTTGTAGTATGTTAGTATAAGCAGCTCCCTGGGGAGTTGAATCCAGTCCTTGTCTCCGAAAATTTGGACAAACTCAAAATATTGTTGATAAATTACCTGGTCCATGAAGAAGTATAGAAATTGAAAAAATAACATTTTCACGCGTTGCCTAGTATATAGGTGGAATAATTCAATTAGATGAATCTCACCTGCATAAATAAAGGTTTCAGCTCTTTAACTTCACAAACATCAACAGATGAAAGAATTGAAGGAATACAGATGTTCAAATATAGGCAGAATGGTGAATGTTACACAGTGTGTAAAGTGGCCACTTAAACCAGCCATTGACAGGTCATAAGCCCTGTAGATGCCTAGGCTTCTATATTACCTTTTCTTAAATGTTCTTCATCTCTGTTGTAGTATGTTAGTAGAAACATTTAAAGTTTAAATGGTTGTCCTTTATTTACATTTTGTCATACATGCTCTTTGTTTGTGTCTGTTATTGACTTGACCTAACTTAAGATTTTCGTTTATCTGGGCATGCCACTTTTTTCTTGGTCGTTCTCGTCCTAGGTTACCGTTTGTTTACGACATATATGTATATATATATCTGTTTTGCCATTCTTTCTAAATGACCATATCATCTCAGAGACCTATCTTAATCTTATTAATTATGTTTGTCTCAGATTAGCACTCTAGCCTGAATTCATTATTCATAACCCTGACATACATTGATTTCCCACACATTCCTCTAAGAGGTTGCATTTCGACCGCGTTCACTCTGCTTTCATCCTTCCTCTGCCAGTTCTGTGTTTTACTTCCATACATACGTGCTAGGATTAAAACTCCGTTCTGCACTGTAAGTTTAGCTTTGATGGACATGTTTTTATTGGCAATACTGTGCTTAGTGTGCCCGAATTCACTCTCTTTTAAACATCCTTTATTACTTTACTATCTCTTGAAAACATGCTTCCTAGATACAAAAAATCTTATCCTTGTTCGAGACATTCATCGTTTACATTTATTATGCAATCAGAAACCTCAGTTCCCCTTTCAAATACCATAACTTTTGACATACTTTCGTTCATCACCAATTCTTTCTCTATGCATACATTCCAGAGGCCATTTGTTGCAAATCCTCCTTGCTGTTTATTAAAATAACTGCATTGTCAGCGTACAACAAACAGCTTACTGCATTTTTTTCATAATAGCTCCAAGCTCCAATACCCATACATTTTATCTGTTTTATATAGTTGTCCATGAGTAGATTAAACAACCGTGGTGACATAACACATCCCTGTTTTACACCTTTTGACATTGCAAACCACAATACAAATCCCCCATTAACTCTTATACACGGCACATGCAGAACTTTCTCAGAAACTCTGTCCTGTGCCTAGTGTCTCGGACTCACGGACCAAAGGTCTGTGGTTCGAATCCCACTCTACCCCAACTTGATTCCATTTTCTAATAGTGAGTTATTTACAACTCGTTGAAAATGGCCCTCAAAATTAAATATTTGGGTGAATCATAAGAACGCAAATATTTCTTGCTTTAAAAAAAAAAACTCAGAATCAGCAGATAAAACCGATCGTATATGGTTTACTCCATACTTTCATGTAATTAACGAGTTGTTTTCATTTAAAAAAATGATTTGAGCATGTCAAAATGTTTGCAGACTTGCTGAAATTCCTCCCTAGGAAGTTATTCAGATTTAAATTCGTTGCAACAGAGAGGGAAAACATTTTTGAGAAGGGAATATGGAAGTCTACGCGTTTACAAGGATTCAAATTTAGATCTGAATAACTCGCTAGGGAAGAAATCCAGCCAGTTTGCAAATATTTGGACACACTCAAAACATTGTTGATTAACCTAACTTGTAAAAGAAGAAGTCTAGTATGAAAATTGTAAAATTGTTTTCAGGCGTTGCCTAGTAGGTGAATTGGTTCAACCGGATGAATCTCACCCACATGCTAAAGGTTTCAGCTCTTCTACTTCACAAAAGTCAACAGATGGAAGAGTTGAGAAAATGTGGATGTTTAAACATAGGCAGAATGGTGAATGTTACATATTGTGTAAAATGGCTACAAATTAGACAATGACAGACTTAAGCCCTGTAAATGCCAAAACTTCCATAATCCCCTCTCAAAAATGTTTTCCCTCTCTGTCGCAACAAATTTAGATGTTTCCATATTTTTTATGTATATTTGGTATAATCAGTAAACTTTTCATAAAGTTTGCCAGGAAGGGAAAATCAATAAAATAATTATTACCGTTTTCATGAAAACCGTAATGAATTCTTCTCCTTGAAGAAGTTTGATATTTTTATGCGATTATGTATATTAGAATGATTCTGTCAGAGAAGTCAAAAACGACAACGTGGTGATGGAAAACTTTCCCAATGTTTATTCATATGAATTACTTGTATATTATTCTCCTGTAATGCTCGTTTGACCTACAGAATGATCTCAAAAACACCACTAATTATTGTAATAATTTGTTTATAATGAAATGTTTACATCTTGCTCATACTGACTGTTGCCGGCTAATAGTTCTAATTATTTCGTGTCTAATAAACAATTATTATGTGCCCAGTGGTGGTATTCTAAATCTTCTATACCCCGTAAAGAGTCATTAATTTGAAGATTTTTATTATTTTAATGCGGCGACACTTTAATTTATATATTGGCCACAATGATTATTAAACGTCAAATGGTGTATAAAACTGCTTCAAAAACGGCAGTAAAACTAATACGGTTTGGTCAATTCAACCTAATTATATGTTTTTAATAATGCTTAAGTAATGATTAAATAAAATAAGTTAAAAGTCGCTATAATGTTCTAAACGAAAATCAGCATGTTTGATTTCACGTTTTTATATTTCTTTACGTTTAATTATCAGTGTGGCCATATAAATATTCCCAAATTAATATGTTTATTCTTTGGGTGATACCGCGTGTGTTGGATTTGTTCCGACGTTTCAGATAGCATTGCAGGGTAAACTGAGTGTTTTGTATAAAAACATATGTTTTTAAGTACTAGTAATTTCTACCGTGTCGCAGTCGGCAGTAGGCACATTTCTATAAGTTTTTGTAGTATAGAGTACTGGAAACCATGTTGAGTTTAATTTAAGCCCGTTCTTTGTTTATGTTATTTGGGTGTCTGTGTATTTCAATTGCCTCTTTTATTATTCGTGCATTACTGGGTTTATGTCAAATTTTTGGTTCGAGGCGAAAAAAAACACGCTGCATTTGGTTTACCAAAGCAGTGCCCTATGCGCATCTCGGTAAGGGAAGAGGAATGATTATGATAATGATCTAATAAATAAATGTTATGTCTTTTCTTTGATACCTTTCTGTAGAAAAAAAAATTAAATAAAAGAACATCAAAAATACGTCGGTCATATAATTAGCCCGCACTCTTACCTACTGCCAATAACCGACTGGTTGAGGATGAAACTCCTCAAGATGTCCCTCACCTGTTGATGTATTGCCCCTTTTTCAGCTTTCAAAGACAACAGCTGGAGGCGCGATGCAGAAGTCCGGGTTAAGATCTATGCGACATCCCATCGGTGATAGGTAATAAAGAACTCACACGAGAGGTAGTATCATACATGGTCAATATAGTGCAGACAATTGGTAAAATAAACCAAAGTAGACAACAAAATGCAGAACACTCCTCTAGTGGAACGGAAGGCCTGTTGACTACTGCCAACAGGCCGGCTTCTCCTGATGAGTTATAACTGGTTTCCTCTCCACATGAGCAAATGTTGAGAAGTTCCTGATTGGGCCACATTAGTATATCCCTCATGATCCCAACAGTTAAGATAAATTTAAAGAAATTTAATTGCAGAAAAATCCACTTTTTAAAATATAAACTTTGTATATTATAAGCAAGGTAAATGATAAAGCAACTCTCATATCAGATATAAAATAATTTTTAAAAAACCGGCTGATTGAAGGAATTTCTACTTTTGTTTTTGTCTTTTTCACACAAACGCCGGCCACAGAACAACATCTCTGTCTTCTTCGTTATTTTTTTTTCGCACACTTTATTAAAGAGTATAACATTTTTTTGTTGTATAGGGCATCACTTTTATTCGTTCGATAATTCTTCGCATAGCAAGGAAAAAAAATGTAAGTTATAAAATCCAGTATGTTTGTACAAAATTTAATTATCACATCCGGTGTGACAATTTAAGTACATTAATTTTTGAACATATCTTTCGCCCCAAATGTATATACATTCAAAGCAAAAATATATATAATACACAGTAATAATAATACACAAATGTATATATAATGTATATCACTTCTGTTTGCACAAAAATTAAAAGTTTATAAATTGCTTAATTTCAAATTTGGTTAATTCCCTCACTGTTCTGCTTCAATATAGAAACTTCACCTTTTATAGTAGGGCCAATTTAATATGTCACATTTGACATTTATCGGTTTTAGCTTTATAGTGAGGTGACCCGCTTAAAAACATCGATTAAAGTGAATGAATCGATTCGGACTTCAAACATAATATTTGTGAATTGAATTCAGTTACTATGAAAAAGTACTTATAGGTACTGTAATTTTATTTTAAAAATCATAAGTCGAATCCCTGTCCCATTATTATTTTCTATCGTAAATTTAAGGAACAAAATAAGAAAAGTACATAATTTAACAAAATTATCAGCATTCGATTTTTCTGGGTTACATCTCTAGTGTTTAAAAAGAAAAAGGGTTCACTGATGCAACATTGTAACGACGCGCGACGTTTAGAACAGAAAAGGTTTTTTATGTTTAAAATGATCTATTAGTAAAAGTAAACCGTAAAATAACCTTCTTTTGTCATTATTAGAATGTATATGTAATCGTAATTGAAAAAAGTTAAGCAATTGTGCAGTCCTAAATTCGAAAAAATAAATAATATTTTATTACCGCCCTCACAAGGTTATGTTGTTGAATTTTGATGAAGTGTCAAATGTGACCTATTTAATTGGCCCTACTCACATTTACTCAATTTTAACAACAGTAGACATTACCATTTTTGAAGATTACCTCTTGAAGTACTTGTGAAGTCCACGTAAACTTACCCTAACAAAAGCTCCTATTGGAGGACAAATGCAGTGTCCTATGCACCGTTAGGTGAAGATAAGGGAATGATGATGATGATCATGTTGAATTGGCATACAATGGAATTTAAAATTTTCCGTATTAACTTATTCAAAAATTTTGAAAACAAATTAGAGGAAAATCAATGTTGCAAATCAGATTCGCGAAATTTACGAAATAAGCTTTTCTTTTTTGAATATTTTATTAGGATGTTTAAATATAAAAACGGTGAGTGAAAAATCTTACCACTTCTTGTTATCGTTTTAGAAGAACATGTTATTGAGCAAACATTTTACTTAGTAAATATAAGTTACCTTTGAAGTTGTAGCTTTGAATGGGTTAAGCTGAATTTTTCAATGTTTGTTATTTCAAAAACCATCTGAAATGAATTTCATATTTATTTAAAACCAGATGGTAAGAAAAAAGTGTTTTATCGCCTTTAAATAATATGGGTATTTTCTAGAACTTGAATTGTAAGATTGATCAACTAACTGTACTATAATTTAATATAAAACTATTTTGAACCTCTACGGTGTATCATGTATTTTTTTTTTTACCTATTTTTTATTTTATTCAAGAAAGGGAGTTTGTTTTAGAATTTTATTAAAATTTATTGTAAAATAAAATCTTTTTCTAAACATGAGCATTCTTCTACATTACAAAGGTACCCAAATTAAGTCAATATTACATGCACGTTGGTGTTAGCTTCTTATAGTACGTATCCTATCAGCACGTTGGTTTTGTATTTTTGTAAAACTATGATAAAGATGTGTAGTGGGATTGAAATGTTAGTGTAATCAGTGTTCCGACAATGGGACGGGTACGTTCTATAATATATCGCGTTTGAACATCCATATATATTGCTTCATATATGTATTTGGATGTTCAAACATAGGAAAACTGGTGAATGTTACACAGTGTGTAAAGTGGCCACTTAAACCTGCCAATAACAGGTCATAAGCCCTGTAAATGTCTAGACTTAGATATTCCCTTCTTTAAGGTATTCTCCATCCCTGTTGTAATTTGTTCATCTTAATGACTCCCGAGAGGGTGAAATTCAGTTTTTTGTCTACTTTTTCGTAGGACTATTTCAGTGTACAATAAAAAAATTAAAGATATAGATTACACACACATCACTCTGTCAGATTTAAAATTTACACTAAAAATGCATTATGTATTTTAGTAGACATTATAATAATAACTATGTACATCTCCCTTCCCCTCCTTATCCTCTCATCATGAATATAACATTTTTATATGTATAAACTTATATGTATTTATTTAATATGCAATATATTTTCATTACTAACTTTGGATACGTTGTGGAATTCTGTAATTAGTTCTGAGTTTATACATTATATTTGTTTGTTTACTATAATATGTATGTAGAACTGTTGATTTCCCAAATAAAATAAAGTTAAAAAATAAAAATAAAACATTTGGACAAACTCAAATATTGTAATTTACTATTATTATGTACAGAAAAACAGATCTATACTAGCCGCAGAAGCCGTATTCAGCAAGCGAATTGCCCTATTGATGGGTGAATTCTTACCTGCATTTGTACAGCTTCTGGGTGTGTAAGAGAGTGCATTAAATCGCGCTTGAGTATAATTATTGCAAACATACTAACTGATCTCTTTCAGTTTATTTGGATCATATACGAGTATACGTACTTCCAGAAATCAGCCCATAAAAATATTTTCTCTACAATAAATATCTAGGTACAACTTCACCGAAGATCAGATTAAAGGTGGACTTATTCCCACTCGATTTCCGGTTTCTGTGTTTTTTATCTGGGAGTAGCCATCGAGTCGAAAATACATTTGTCATTTCACACACATTCTTTCGGGCGGATGCCCGAATATCATTATTTTTATTGTTGTGAAGGATACTGACTTCTGTACCACACTGTGGTTTATTATTAGGACGTGTGTGTGTGTCTGTGTACAGCGGGAAAAATGCAAATATTTTGTAGGTAAGTTAACCAAGGTATGGCCGCTGGTTATCATTTCTTATCCCCTTATTTTGGCTCGAGGTGGCATAAAAATGTAGGGACATAAAAAAGTAGTTTTCTTGCTGTTAACCGTAAAATTTCAATTTTATGGCAATTTTTACCAGTTAGGAGCAATTACGCATAAGAAAATGGACACAAAGGATGAAAGGCGAGTTTCTGGTGCCTCCAAACCTGAACCAACCAGCTAAGGAAAGGTAACCCCGACAGAAATATACACCAGAGAAGGCAACGGGAAACCACTCTGGTTATCTTTTCCCAGAAATCACAATGGCGAGTACATTCAATAAGCAGTTGTCCTGGCTGCGGAATATAAGTGAAGCGCAGGATCGAGATGCTTTCGTTGTAGTGATCGCAAACGTCGGGGGCACCTGCCTTGGCTTCTATAATTCCTTCCATAAAATGTTTTTTTTATCTCTTTTATAATATATGAACGTTATTTTCCATACGACAGCATATATTTCTGCGTTTCTAGATTCGGGGCTGGTATTCCAAACGCTCTCGCGGCCATATTATTTCGTGCATTTACATACAAAATACACCGCTAGAGTGGTTCAGAATAGCACCCCTGGATGCGTAGCGTCACGTCTAATCACGATGAAACTCCTTTAACTCTTGTGTTGCTATGATCTAAGACGAGTCCACATACGATGCAAGACTTAAAATATCTCTTTTATTTATTTCGATTATGAAGTTAAATCTTTTGCAATATTCAAATTGACATTTTCACATCCTATTTGGAAAGTAAAATTTGTATAAATACGAAAAAATCTTTATCCTTACTGTGCAAAGAACAATTATACGAATTAAAGTCAATCAAAATTGTATCGGGTTGTGGTCCTGTGGCTAGTGTCTCGGACTCACGGACCAAAGGTCTGTGGTTCGAATCCCACTCTACCCCGACTTGATTCCCATTTTCTATTAGTGAGTTATTTACAACTCGTTGAAAATGGCCCTCAAAATGAAATATTTGGGTTAATCATAAGACCACAAATATTTCTTTATTTCAAAAAAAAAAAAAAAACAAAGACGCTGTTCTGTGGCCGGCGTTTGTGGGTAAGAGACATAAATAAAAGAAGAAATCTATTAAATCAGTCGGTTATTGGCAGTAAGTAGGAGTGCACGCTAATTAAACA
>NW_028280437.1:0-20830 GCF_059751315.1 Micrasema longulum
TATGGATGTACCCAATTTCAGTCAAAATTTCAAGAAGCGTTATCTGCCCGTTGAAATGAATTATATTTTAGTTTTATAGAACTTTTAAGTCCTTATATTTTTTACGAGAAATACGTTTTTAAATTAAATCTTACATACACTATTTTTAATGACTCGATTTTAAAAGATCGACGTTTTAAAATGGAAATTCTTATGACTGCCTTAATTTTTATCAGAATACAGCCTTAATTTGCTAAATAAATTTAACCCATAATTAAATGGAAAACAATTATAAAAAGTTCAAATATGTAATTATGAAGGTTTAAAATGTCAAAATCAATCACCGGTTTTTATGAGCTATTTTTTTGATTAAAAAACTAAAATTTTATTTAACAATATTTTCAGTTCCAAATGTTTGTAGCCAAAGACTGGTTCCACCCTGTTTGAAGTTAATATTTTATTTATATATTTATTTAAAACTTCAAGTAGAAAGAATATGTTCTTTAGCGGACTTATTGCTAAAAGCAATATCTTCCAGCCAAAAAAAACAGACAGAGTTGCTCAAAAATGAGTAAGAACTAAAAAACGTATATAAAAAAGGAGATAATCAGAATTTGAATACAATAAAGAAAGTAAAAAATTTAAACAAATGTATATATACAAATTTCCCAAAAGAAAACCTAAAACTAGTGTATCTATAAAACAACTTTATGTAAAAGCTCTGATAATGTACGCACACAAACATGATTATCTACCTTCCATTACTCATTTCACAAATACAAGAGTTACTAGATACTCCACCTTGATGCTGCAAAAACAATTCAAAATTAATACAACCTTCGGTCAAAGAGGATTGGCCTACTAGTCAAAGTGTACAATCTACTTCCATTGTCCATAAGGACAATTTATAAGTACTCACAATATGAAATCGCTATTAAGAAATGGATAGTGGAGGTGGGTTGCGCACGGATCGTTGAGTGGATCAAGCCAAATAGGTAAAAATTGGTGTTTTGTTTATGAAATTTGGTCTCATAAGAAGTATGTATTGCTATATATATATATATGGAAAGTTTATATTGCTTATTTTATTTTTTTAATTAGGTTAATAAGATTAAATACGTTTTTATTTTCTCATGTGAACTATGTTAAATAACTAATTTAAAGTATGTTTCACTTAATGTAAAAAATTTCACTCAGGTCAGTGAGAAAACATTATTCTAAATAAAAAAAATAATACAAACATTGTAAAAGTAGAAATAAAATAAATAAATAAAAGTCAAATTAAATTATATTGCAACGTTAAATTCCGTGTTCACGTCGAAACTTCCATGTTCCCTCCTAAACAACGTTCGCCACCATTTTAAACAGTTATTTGTTATTATAAATAATAATTGATCGGCGTCGTGGTGTAATGGTCAGTTTTGCCTACCATGCAAGAGGTCTTGGGTTCGATCCCCGCCATGGTTGATATAAAATATATATTTAAAATGGTGTTTTTACACTTGAATATTTCATAGTCCCTGGACTGGCACCTGAAGCGTACTGATCATCTTAATTAATTTAGAAATGTCTTTACTTAACCGTATTTCTTCGGATATCGACATTTTCCATATTAGTGAAAAAAAGTTCAGGGAGGAGAGAATCCTTTTTCTATAATTGCTGGGTATTTTTATGTTACTATCTCTGTATATTTAAATTTTAGTTTAAATTTTTTTCGTGTTATGTATGCATTGAAATTATTTTGTAATGAACATAAACGTAAATAAAATAAATAAAATGAAAAAGAAATTTGAGTTTTAAGGAAATTAAAAAAATAATAATCAAGTTACGCTGCGATTGGTGTACCAATATAACGCCCTATGCACCATTAGGTGCGGAGAGGCAACGATAAAGATGATGATGATAAATAATAACACATATCAAGGAAAAGTCAAATAATCATTAGGTACGTAATGATTTTACTTACATTTACGATTTTAAATAGGAAATATGTACATTGTATTAATTTCCTATTGGCATATCATTATTGTAATGATTAAAGTACTTAGGTTTTTAGAAAAACCTTCGTTTCTCGATAGCAATTTGAAAAAGATATCTAATATCAAACAATATATTTAATTAGATCGTTGGTAGTAAAAGCAAATTGATAAGCTGATAAGTTAATTTGAAATACGTAAATACGTTAAACTGATGATTATCATAGCTACTGTTAAGGATAAAAATATTAACTACATTTGAAAACTAATAATTAAATAGTAGAAACGTCATTACAATGAGGAAGTTAAGTGTTTTTTTTTAAATAAATCATTTGTTAATAGACTATTAAACTATGCCAATTTTTTTTTTCAATTTTTATAACTCGTGTTATCAGCGCTTTGATTTTTTAAAGTTTCATATTTCTGAAAAAACTCTTATTTTCATTCCGTATTACATTCATATCGGTACCGGTAAGGGCAGGTATAAAGGTCATAAAAACGTAAATAAGATATTGTTATAAATTGAATATTACAACCAGAATTATCTTTTTTTTTTAAAAAAAAAGAAAATAAAATTCTATGAAAAAAGGTTCCAACTAAAATATTTCATTAAATATATTTTTTTAAAGTATTACCGAATGCATAATTTTACGTAGAAATAAAAGAAAATGTCACAAAAATGCGTGTGATTTCAATTGCTTGTATTTCTTTTCAAAAACAAAAATTAAAATTTTGCTTCGGCCACTTTCGTGTTCAATTTATAATCTTTAAATTATTGTAACATTTTAGTTTGATAATTAGTCTTTATTGAGATCTCAGACACCTAAGATTAGTCTAAATTTGAAATGGCGTAATCTGCCGGTCTGAAAGTAATTATATTTTAGTTACATAAAACTTTTAAGTATACTTTTCAACAAAAATACCTTTAAAAATAATTGGTCTTATATTCAGCGCCCTTGAGGCGATTTTCACAAAAATGGAGCTTTATAAATTATCCAAATACATATATAATTCGTGTTTTTTATTTTTTATTATAGCGCGATTAAAAAAAACATTCGTTTTAAAATGGCAAAATCGTATGATTTCCTCATTTTGCCTGCGTTTTACCAGACTACAGCTTTAAATCACGTTTGAAGAAACTTCACTTTTCTCTTCCTTAATCTCTTCTCTTTTCCTTTCTCTCTATTTCTCTTTCTCACTGAAGACTTTTATCGATATTAATTAATGTATATGCTTAGATATATTGCCAGTTTTTTAAACTTTTTACTTTATTGGCTGGTTGGAAGAAATTGTCATTTGGAAATAAGCCAGTCAATGAACAAATACTTTTGTACAAAAAGTTAAATACATAAAAAATGTTACCGTAATATATTGAATTTTACGCGAAAGTTAAGAACCTGCTTCTATCGGATTTTATTTTTTGTTATTTCTGAATAACTCATAAAAATGGTCTTAAAATAATTCAGATAAATACTTGTTAGTGCACATATCTAACCTCAAATATTAAAAGACTCCGATAAACTTCAATTAATTATCTATGCTTTCCATCTAAAGCTACTTAATATAATACACTTTGTTTGGTATAAAAATACTGCACACTAAATCAAAAGAAAAAAATAATTAGATATTAAAAAAACAAAGTTACCTTTAACGGGTCTTGTTGGGAAACTACCACTCCCCCAGTCACCCCCCCGGCATTGCGATTCTGAAAAGAAAAATAATAAAAAGCGAAATTAACATTCTGCACTTTTTCCAAGTTTTTATTTAATTAAATGTAAAACGACGCAAGCCCGTGTTAATAAAATTAGTAATAAAGAAAAATGAGCGATTAATATTTTAATAGAATTTTATAGTACCCGTGGGAAACCTAATGCATATCATTAAAGTTGCTATAAACTGAACATTTATAACGTAATGTGTTTGTGGTATAAAACCTGAGATGCTTGTCTCAAACACGTTGGTTTCGTGTTTGATTCCCGGTGAGATCTCCAGTAATAATGATAGTGGAATTTGGATTTTTTATTTATTTATAAAAATACGTTATCCCCAATATATAGGAGAGCCTGTTTCAAAGCATGAATTTGAAATATATATTTTATTTACCTCAGCATATTAAATGGTATATTTGATGTTATCATCACTACGAGAAAAAATAAAATTCAATGTTCCGACTGGTAAGCTGAGAAACAATGCAGTGCTATTCGTCGATCAGCATAGAATAAACTATGACCTTAATGCAACAATGTCCCGTTTTCGTCGTATTGTAAACTCAAGACAAGATCTAAAATTTTTCCGATTAAATCTACCACAATTTGAACGAGCACTAAATAAATAGTTCAAGGCCGCGATTACGAACGCTATCTTCATCGGTATATATCGAGACGGTATAAATGAACATAGATATTTGTGTACGAAAATGTGTATATTTATATGAAAATTCAAAAACTCTTCGTCAATGACCTGTAATTGAACATGTTTAGAAAAAAATATATTTCTCACACAGAAAACTTTTTTTACTTTGTAGATAAAATTGAGAATAAATTTTAATTTCCCATCAAAATACGAATCGAGGGCCGCGATTACAATCGGAAGTAAAGGACGGCATACATTCACCATGACGGTATAGTTTAACATATTCTCCCAAGCGATTGCGAAGATACACTAACGATCCTCAACCTTCAAGTTTTGGGCAGGTATATCGATATGTACCAAAGGGACGTGTACGTTACGGCATACATATCTACGCACTAAAATGACAATATTTCGTCATGACTTGCAAAATGCACAGCAAAATTTTTCTATTTTAAAACTTACATGTATTTGTATAATATAGAAATCTGATATTGGTTCTGAATTTATACACTAAATATGTTTGTTTACTTTAAATATGTATGTAGAACTGTTGGGTTCCCAAATAAAATAAAATAAAATAAGTAATAAAGCCTCATTAACTACAATTCATTGGTCCTCACGAAACAGTGCTGAAACAATGAAATGAAAAAACTCTGTTAAGATTTTTAGGAAGAATATAATATATTGTTATAAAAACTTATGGGACAATGTTTAAGTATGTCCAAATGCTTGCAAACTGGCTGGCATAGTATGGCATAGCAAACTCAAACATTGTTGAATTAACTACCTGGTAAACGAAGAAGTATGAAAATTGGAAAATTGTTTTCAAGCGTTGCCTAGTAGGTGATTTGGTTCAACCGGATGAATCTCACCCACGTCATAAAGGTTTCAGCTCTTTTACTTCACAAAAGTCAACAGATGGAAGAGTTGAGGATATGTGGATGTTCAAACATGGGCAGTATGGTGAATGTTACACAGTGTGTAAAGTGGCCACTTGAACCAGCCAATGATAGGTCTTAAGTCCTGTAAATGCATAGACTTCTATATTCCCTTCTCAAAAATGTTATCTCTATTTGTTGAAATAAATGTTAAACTAATGGGATTAATAAATTTACTTTAAGTTGAGGAATTCTGTTAAAAAAATGGACTTGGGATGATTGGGGATTTTTCAAAATGATAACAAAATACAGATTCTAAAATTAAATCTTTAGAATAAAATCATGCTCAAAATGGTAGACAACATAAAGCTAATTTAGGGTATAACGGTTTTATGTTCGTTACATAAAAAGGCAAAAGTCACGACCGACAACTTATAAATCATCATTGGTAGATAAGGATTTTATACAAAAGTCATAACTAACCTAAGAAGCGGCTAAGTTCTTCGCAAACTTTTGAATGAAAGTTCTCGGGAAAAACATAAGGAAAGTTTTCACTTTTCCAAAGGTTCATAATGTCACGAGAGTTGGAATAGATTCTGATAGATTTTTCGGGCAACAGGTGTTTGTGGAACAAAGACGCATTCTTTTATTTCCACTTAAAGACGAGTGTTTAAACACAGCTTTTCACTAGGGAGAGGAAAACGTCGAAGGAAGAAAATTCGATTATTACATTTTGATTCCAAAATCAGTTTAATCCATCCAACAACGAATCCTTATCCATACTTATATTATAAATGCGAAAGAGTGTTTGTTTGTTTGTTTCTTTCACGTCACAACGGAGAGACTGATTGTCATTTTTTTGCACAGAGATAGCCGAGAGAGGTGGGAACGAAAATCGGATGTTTATTTTTCATCACAAATTAGAAAAAAACCAATGAAAAAAATACACATCAAAGAAAATGAATAGGCGTTAAGATGAGATGTCAAAAGGAAGTAATTTGAAATTAATTATTTAAATTTGTATAATTGACTTGCTTTATCTATAGTTAGTTTTATTAACTTTTTTTTGGATTTATAGTAGGATTTTAGAGTTGTGAACAGAATAACAATGCTACGCCATCATAGACTAATGAATCATCGTATTTTTTTCATAGCGATAGTTGGAGGATCGACAATCGGTACAGGCTACTTTTTATCCCGAAAAAATAAAGCATTCCACCGGGAAAATTCTTATTGTAAAACGACAATACGTATAAATTTATATTATTTATGAATTACCCAACTAATTTCTCTTAAATACCACGCGAGCGAACCATCGGGTAAAAGTTAGTAATACATAATAAAATTGAATTATGGATAACTAATTTTTTTAATTTTGTCGGCCTTGTGGTGAGCACGTATGCTTACCATGCAAGAGGTTTTGGGTTCGATTCCTGACATGGTTGAGATGAAATATTCATTTTTAAAAAGTATGTTTTTACACTAGAATATTTCATAGTCCCTGGAGTGGTACCTGAATCGTAAGACTGACCATCTTACCATTACGTAACAAAAATTATCAAAATACATTCCGATTGGCGTATCGGTGCAGTGTCCTGTGCATCATTAGGTGTGGAAAGGGAACGATGATAATCTTTTTTAATTAGATTAAAAATAAAAATTATATTTTATATAAAGGAGTAAAAAAATAGCATGAAATGAGAAAAATCATTTATGAAGAAAAAAAAAAACAGAAACTTAGTAAATATGTGTTAAATAACTTATTAATAAAATATATGTACATTGTTATTATTAGAGCTAACATAAAAATATAATTATGTGTGCCTTATTTCAAGAATAAATTAAAAATAAAATACAAAATAAAATTTAAAAAATCGTTAATAGAATTTTTCCCAAATCTAAGTAAATGTGTTTATAAAATGTCCGTACCGTCATTATTTCGTTTCTGCGCGTAATGGTGCATAGGGGGATCTGTAGGCCAACGGCTAGAAGGATTTATGACGCGAATTTTTATGCGAATGCAGAAAACGAGAAAGACCTAGCAAGACCGAGCTTAACAAATACTTGAAGTTGGACGAGTCAAAGTCGAAATAATCGTCGAGCGTGCATGAGAAGATAATATTTGAATGTAGAGAAAATGAAATGTTATATGTATGTATCCCTGCGGGGAAAAGGCATAATGGTTTCTTTCTTTCTTTTAAAGTATTAATTCATTAGCCTGTCGATTGGTTAAAGTCAAAATAAAAAATAAGCCAAAAGCTTTTTATCACATGTCAAACGTTTTGCTAAAAAAAAATGTATTAAGAATACAGACAAAGGAATTAGTTACATAAAACGAGGGTTAAATTGTAAATTTTATAGTAACTTTTCACCAAACCAATTTTTGAGGACATGAGCAGTTTTTCTTGCAATAAATTCTGTACCTTAAAGCTGAAATGCTGGAAGTCACATTTAGTAAATTGTTCATGAGAGCGGTTTGAAGTTGTTAAACTGTTTCGAATCTATCTCTCAAAGTAAAAACACAATTGATTACTTTTTTTTGGATTTATAGGCTTTTGATAAGAATATTCAAGAAAAAAATGGGCTTTCAAATAACTAAGGGACTTCAATGATTTTTGTTTTAACCGCATGGCCCGCGCCCTAATTCTTCCTCAGACTTGGGTATAAAAAGTAATGTAGCATATTGAAAGAAAAACAATGAATTTCTAAAACTTTCTTTAGAAAAAAAAACACTAAATCACGTCCCATTCATTAAAATATTAATTATTTATGAAAATAACAGATAAATATATATTTAATGGCATAATATTAATACCAATAAAACAGTAATTGAAAGTAAACAGTATGTGAAAAAAAGCAAAGTTAAGTATGGATGATTATGACAATAAGACTTAATCTTGTGTAAAATCCCACGTCGAGTCAGATGTAGTTTGTTAAAAATTGTGGAATTTATTTAGTATCTACTGCTTCAATACCAGCAAACCGTTAAATTTTGTTGAAAGCATGAGTATTACTATTGTACTACTGGTGTTTTAGAACAGGCTTTTCCTGTGGTGGTATACCGGAGGACTCCAATGTTTTAAGCATTAATAGAATCTGAATATATGAACAAAATGACATTCATAACTCAATTTTGTAAAAAATGTGACTTTAAGCCCTTCAGCTTTAAAGTACAGAATGGGATGTTTGTAGATGAACAGTATGTTTTTTTTGTGGTCTTAAGGCTGTAGTCTGGTAAAACGTTTTATTTATATTTTTTATTTTATTTTTCTTTTATTTAGGAAACATACAGTACAGTTACATAGTTTTATATTTTACATAGTTAGACTTAACTTTAATGGACCAGTGAAGTTTTTATATTATAAAGTAATTATATGTAAGGTTATTAATTAAAGTACAAAAAAAGAGAAGGAAAAAAAAACATAAGTGGAAGTTGTTTAAAAATTTTAATTAAAGCTAAAAAATGAAGAAAATTTGTAAAAGTAATTAAAAGTTATGAATTAAAATAAAGAATGAAAAACATGCTCAAATGTAGAAATAGAATAAAATAATAATAACATTTCTTTAAAAAGGAAAAACATAAATATACACAAGCATATTTTAAGGGATTCAAAGAAACGACCAGAAGAATCTTTAAATAAGAAAATAAATTTAAGTCAATTTAAAAACATCTTTAAAATTAATGACACATTATAGTAAGAACAGTAATATATTGATTTTATATATATACAATATAAGGAATTAAAAGTAGTTTAAAAGTATAAAAAAATGTCAATGCAGCAGAGAAAAAAGAAAGAAAAACAGGTATAGCAGGTAATATTTCAAATTTTAAAAAGCAATAGTAATTATATTTTAGTTTTATGTAACTAAAATATAATTACTTTTAGACCGGCAGATTACGCCATTTCAAATTTAGACTAAACTTAGGTATCTGGGTTCTCATATTATAAAGACTATTGAAAAGTATTAAACTAAAATTTGTTCTAATAATTTATAAATAATAAATTAAACATTAGAGTGGCCAAAGCAAAATCTTATTTTTTGTTTTCGAAAAGAAATACAAGCATTTTAAATAACATACATTTTTGTAACATTTTCCTTTATTTCAACTTAAAATTATGCCTTTGGTAATACTTAAAAAAAATAGTTATTTATTTTTTTTAGTCGAAACCTTTTTTTATACCATTATATTAATTATTTGTTTAAATAAAGGTAATTCTGGTTGTAATATTCAATTTCTAACAATATCTTATTTACGTTTTTATTACCTTCGTACCTGCCCTTATTGGAACCGGAACCGTAAAACTTTTAAGTATAATTTTTAATAGAAATACCTTTATAAATTACTATTCTTATCTAATTTATGTTTTTTTTTTATTATTGCGCGATTAAAAAAAAACATTCGTTTTAAAACGGCAAAATCGTATGATTTCCTCATTTTGCGTGCGTTTTACCAGACTAAAGTCTTTTTTGAAGTTTTTTTACAATTTGAAATTTTTGTATAATGGTGGATAAGTCCTCTCTTCTGTTTTTTTTTCAGTTTTTTAGTAGATACCACACGAAGATTCAAGGTAATAAAAAGGTGTCGAATATCGACGCCATTAACATAATCAAATTCAACATTTGAAACCACTTTATTCACAACTGTCTAAGATGTGAAAAAAACATTGTTTCTAGAAAGTTAAAAAAAAACTGCACAACCTACATTGACTGATGGTTTCTCGCACTCACAGTGCTAAAGTATCATATTTAATTAAAATCGCCTTTGAAAACAGTAAAAAGCATAGAATTAAGAATAGTCCAGAAGGAGCCTTGAATCGGACTGTGTCCAATAATTCCCCCACTTAGACACACTTTTGCCGCGCGCATACTTGAAGTCACCGAGTAATATTGCCATATCACGAAGAATATAACCACAACACAAATGTAAGGTAAAAACAAAACAATTTGTTAATTTTTCTAAAATTTTATTGTGCACTCGGAAACATCGATTGACACAACAAAGGAGATAAGTAAAGGGTCATTTAATTAGAGTAATTGAATTACTGAACTTTGAACTTTAAATATAAAACAAATTTTATTTTACATAAAACGGATTCTTTTATATAATGTCAAATAATATTTTATGTTTTAAAGATAATGTCGGCCAAATGTCCACCACGGCGATGTTTAATCCAAGGTTCAATTTTCACTATTTCTCTTATTATATGAGCAAAGTAGGGTAAAAATTTCTACTACTCTGGCAGCACTAACGAAATTCCCATTTTGTTTCTTCGACAATCTGACAGATGGAAAAACAATTCAATTTTTAAGTAATGCATTTGTGACGAACACATTCATTTGATAATTACACATGAAATTTGATTGCATCCTGTTTCTTTAAGATCCTGGTAGTATTTCTACACTTTAAAAGAACACAACACGGCATGGTTAAACTTGAACCAGGAGTTGCGTACTGAGCGACGTATACAAAGAAACTAATGGGTCAAAACGTAAACCTACTCATTTATGAGTAGTTTAGTCGCCTTCTGTTTGATGTGCGAATGCGGTTTCTGGACTATTCTTAATTCTATGATTAAATGTCAAATTTATCGAATATTTGTAGAAACAATAAGTTATAGATGTTAATAGTAACAATTACACGGATGCCACCCTAATTAATTTTTTTGATGCAATGATACCCCTCAATGCGATGGTGCAAAGAATCTATTTTTACGGTATATAAAAAAAACACGTTCGAATAAAAAATAGATCAAGCATCATTGTTTTAGTAAAATCAAAATACTTTTACCATACAAACAATGTCATTTGGAATTCGACGAATAATTATCAAATGTAGAAACATAAATAATACTTACCGTGATTAGGAACAAGGTTTTAAGCATTACGTTTTATTGATAAGTAAATTTCTTTAATCCTAGCTTACAAGATTGCGATGTCGATGAGAAAAGGGGGGAACACAATTAAATCGTCATCATCCTAACCCCATTCGTATTAAATGGTGCATAGAGCACTGCATCGATGTCAATATTGCAATGTTAATTTACAAAATAACTAAGAGGTTAAATAAAAAAAATTATTATATACTTTTTGGAAAGTTCGACTTTGAGTGTTCCATTTTTTTACTGAATGTATTGTTTATTTAAAAAAATATATATACATATTAATATGTAAAATGGAATTCAAATCGGGCTGTGGTCCCGTAGCTAGTATTGCGGACTCACGGATCAGAGGTTCAAGGTTCGAACCCCACTCTACCCCAACTTGATTTCCATTTTCTTATAGTGAGTTATTTACAAATAGTTTAAAATGGTCACAAAAAATTGAAATATTTGGGTAAATTATAAGAACGCTAATTTTTTTTTTTATTTAAAAATAAATATATATGTTTGTAAAAATAGAAAAAAATTACTAGTACAATGGTTGCAGTATAGGACCATTTTTTTAATCAATGTATTGTAAACCTTCCTAGGAATCGAACCCTAGACCTCAAGCGTGGTAGGCGAATGCACGAACCACTACAATACGATGTCGACTTATCGTCACTCAATTTCCTTATTCAAGATGAGAATCAATTTCCTTATTCAAGATGAAACCTGAGAGTAGCTATAATTTTGAATGATTCAATATGCTGACAAAATATTATACTTTATGGAATATTCAAAACTAAAAGTTTTTTTTACATTTTGAAAGAAAATACAAAGATTTGTTAATCTAATCATTCACAGGAGTAAACAAAGTACGAAAAAAATCTTATAAAATAAATAAACGATAATGTTAATTTTAATATATACACATGGTATATGGTGTTATACTATTTAAAATAATAGATTTAAAAAAAAATTAAACATTAATAAATTTCAAAAAAGGTACACGTTTTTTAAAAATTCATACAGATCTACTTTTATAAATCTAGTAAATGTTATCACTGTAACTCTCCAAAAAAAGAGACTAACTCTTGTGCTTGAAGAGTGACTTACATTGTTGTAGTTGTTTATTTATAAGAGTTTACATAATTTTAAATATACGAGTACATGAGAATATAAAATAAAAACATAGGATGTATAAAGAAAAAAACATTAAACAATAATCAATTCATACTAATTAAAATTTAATGTAAATTATTAAAATTTTGACATCTTTGAAGACAAAGCTGTTTTGACCATGACTTGTGTGGAATTTAGGAATCTTAGAATTTCGTTGGTATCTGAGTGACTTATTATATTTTTTATGTATAACGCCAGGCTGTCCGCATTAACAAACTCAAGTCGGCAGACCTAGAAGGTTACATGAATTATTGTTAGAGTCAAAAATATCTCACGAAAAACAAATTAATAATCGCTAAATTCAGTGGTGATCAAACTGTGAAGTATATCGACGCTGTAAAGGAAAAAGTTACCAAGTGACATGAAGCAACTTACAAGAAGAGCCAATGACATACGTATTATTTTGGTGTGATTCCTACATGATTAAAATAAAAACTTAAAATAATAGATTATGTATTGATTAAGAAAAAAAAAAAAAATTATTTTTGTTATTGTATGCCTCGTAATATTAAATATTTCAATAAACACATGTTAATTTGAGACGGAGAAAAAATGAGAACGTATACTTAATCGTAAAAATTTGAAAGTAACCGTCATCTTTGTTTAAAGATCACTGAAAAAACTCATTATATTTCAAGATATATAAATCAGACTCCATATACCAACAGGATTAGTATTCAAATAATCAAATAACTAATTCTGAAATGAGATACAAATACGCACGATATTTTAAAATACATTTTTTCCTTATTCGAATTTGGTTGTAGCCACCCCTCTCCCACAACACGATGTTTAAATAAGGGTATTTGAATAGTAATCCAATACGGTATTGGAAGAAGATATCCTCGGGATAAAGCAAATTATATCCAGAGAAAATGAAGGGGAAAATAATACATTGTTACCTCGAGTTCATCGCTGATATCTAAAACTTCGCTTTCTCTCTTGGGGGGTTGAAAATATGGTTCAGATACGGTGGAAGTTGACGAAGCGTCTTCTTCTGCAATGTTTCCTAAGAATATGCTCGGTTTAACGGATACCCTGCGGTTGTCAGGCATCGACTTCTTGTACACGTATTGTCTCTTGTTCGTGTCTTCCACAGAAGCTTCTTCAGAAGCAAAATATCCCATGTTGTCGTAGTAATCTATTACGTTCAGTTGGAATTTTATATCTTCTTCATCAGTGATCCCCAGTTCATCTTGAACATAAATAGAAATTCTTCTCTGCATCGCTGCTTCCGCGATAGAGTCTATTCTGTTTCTTGGTCTGGAATATTCAGAACCTCTTCCCACGATGTAGCCATTGTAGTACGCATTTTCGTCTTCGTTAATATTGTATCTAGTTTTGAAAAGTTTTCGAAGACGGGTCCAACATCCTTTACTAGTCTGGTTTGTATTATGAACGCTGGACATCTTGAACTAACTTGAACAAACGGTGAAAGCCGAAATACCGCTTCGTTGTAAAATGTTAATTTTAAAACTGAACACAAAACACATTGATGTCACTATTTCGCAATGTGATCAATTAACTGAAGATAATCATGATTTAAGGTATTTATAACAGTAAATATCTCAAAATTAACATTTTGTAGAAGTAATCAATGAAAATTGGATTATTGATAACAAAAATCGAATTTTTTGATGATAATATGAAAAAAGAACTTTCTTATAGACGATAAACAGTATTTCAGAAACATGCCGATAGACTTTAATCAATGAAAAAAAGTACGCAGGTAACTTTGCGAAGCCAATATAATTTACAGTTTTTAACTAAACACTTGTAATAGAATCTGCATTATAAACTATCGAAAGAACAGTATTTTTAGAATCATTTTTGAAGTGTTCTTTGTAAATGCGACGTCAAAATACTGAATGACTTTTTCCGTTGCTTGAAACAGACAGTAGGATAAGCATGCGTAATCGTTTGATATCATATCACTTTAAAGGAGTTTGATAGATAACAACGAATTCGACTAATAAATTTAATCTTACTGTCGTGACACTGGTGGAACATACGTATTTATTAATAATTATTATTTGGGAAACTACTATATCAAATAATCAAAATAAATTACCTTGATCAAATAAAAAAACCTCATGTCCCTAACTAAATGTTTCGCATTATTGTAAGAAAAATATTAACAAGGAATCAAAACCAATTATCTGGAATTAAAAAACCTTTCAAATAATGAATTCAGGGAAAAAAGTTGTTTTCCACAAAAAAACTTAAGTTGGCCAATTGAGTGTATTACTTTCTTATCATTTGGGATACCCTCTATAAATTATACTGTTTCAAAGCAAATAAAATTTTGGTAACCAATGGGAAAATACTTTTTTATCTCATGATATTATAGTTTTATAGATTTTATAGATTTCTAAATGTTCCACTAAATCTTTTAAATATTCATTTGTTAATAGAACCTGCAATATGTGTAATCATCAATTAAATTAAATCGATATTAATAACATACCTTTGACTTTCTTTAAAAATGAAATCTACAAAAAAAATAAAGTTATGATGTTGCGCCTTGAATCCGCAGCCTATATAACGCAGGTTATGTGCAGTTCTGTATGTAGGCACATAATAAATGTACACTGTTTGGTCAATTGTAGTTGTAATCTGTCTTAGAATGTGCAACTGTGTGACTAATATTCAAAAGTAGTTTTGTTTTTAACAATATGTATTACATAGGTTGTGCATGATAAGTTATTTTATGTTATGTATTATTTTTATGGGACAACATTTACAGTAACAAATTACGTGGAAGCCTTTAATTTGACTTTATGATATGTATTTACTAAATAATTGTATTTTATAAATATATAAATGTCTGTTGGCTTTCCAATGAAATAAAATAAAATAGCTATAAAATATTAATATTCGAATAGTGGAAATGGGAAAACGTATTACCATGTTTCTGAAAAATACGCATTTAAAATATTTATTTTTTTAAAATGCAATGATGGTCAACGTTGCCTTCGTAGCAATCTGGGTTCAATTCCTGGCCGTCACCGCCAGAGCTATGCTACATTTACCTATATATTCCGAAATTTACTATTTTCGATAAAAATGAATAGCCCAAAACAAACTGCGTGGTCATAAGACTTCAATTACAGAGAAAATAAATTGAAAAATCGCAAATATTAAAACGAAAAAGTTCGTAAATCAAACTAAAACGATTTTATATTTCAAAAGAAAAAAAAGCGTCAACGAGAACTATCTTAGAAACATACCCTTTTTTCAGTAAAACAATAAAGCTTTACTTACAAAACAAGATATTCTGTCTTATGAATACAATAATTTGAAGACAAAAAACAATTTCAGACATGAGCACCTTTCTTTTCAAACAAAAAAGTGCGAAATACTATCTTTATCACTTTTAGTTGGGTTTTTTTTATAGTTTATTGTCCGCAAGAAACTTCTTCTCAGAAAATTTGTTATTAGTAACAATTGGTATTTTTATAGTTATAAATTATTCTTATTTTTTTAATTTTATTTTTGCACCACAACAGGTCAGGAGGCCCAATTACAGCCGTGAATTACATCACAGAACACCCAGGCTTGAGAAAAATCACATTTAATTTTTGTGTTCTCACCGGGAATCGAACCCGGAACCTTCCGTCTGTGAGTCCAGCGTCTTGACCACTACACCACGGAGGCCGCCGTAATTAATTTTGAATACTTACAATACACGATATTAAAGTACACATAAATTTAAAAAAAATGTAAATTAGTTCGTGGAGTACCAATACAGTTTTCTAAGAACCTCAGACGTGGACTAATGAGGGTATTAAAAGCAAACTTAGAGATCTCCATTGAGTTGGTGAAGCAAAATTAGAAATCTCGCCACTCTTTTTTCAAAGTTTTTCGCAAATATCTCGGTAATTCTGACTGAGCTTCGATAAGTATGGTGCAAGAAGGGTGTCTAATGGTAAATTACAAAGCTCAAACTGTTATTACTTTTGAACGCAAGCAGCTAGAAAATGGAATAATGGCGAAAAATGACATTTCGATAGTGGCGTTGAAGTAATAGAAGTTGCAGATTTTCTAATTATTATTATACTTTGGACGAAAGAGTGACATGGTTTAGCTATCTGCGCGGCGGTTGACATTTGTCGATTTTTCAACACCGAATCACTTCCGCGCTAGACCTTTTTATCAGACGCAAACAATACAGATGAAGCTAGGCTTTGGCTACGACCGTTTACAGCTGTTTTTGAAGCCTTTTGTCTGTCGACTAAATTTTCCATTTATTTTATTCAACGTAACACGTAACTTATCGCACAAATATTGCAACTTTTATAGAATTTGCGTAGCGCCGCCGTCGCTGTGAGCAAAAACCGTATTTTTATTACGCCTCAATAGCGAAACAACGCTGCCCTTTTAACCAATGTGTTTGAGTAATAAAGACGTAGTTTTGTGATTTAAACGCCATACTTCAAATTATTCTAGTTACTTGCGTTTAAAAGTATTAACGGTTTTAAGTATGTAATATACTACTGAACATCCTGTATAATAAAATACCTCAAGACAAAAGCGGGGGAGGAGCGGGGAGTTTTGAGTATTAATTAAGTACCATATCTAGAACACATGTGCAAAAAATCAGTTGGTTAAGAAACATTTGATGTTTAAAACCTAAAATTTCTGGGCTATAAGGCTTTTTAAACACAAAGTTATTTTTTTAATAAATTTATTTATATTTACAATGTAAAATTATCAAGAAAGGCAAATTGTAAGTTCATTTAACTTAAAAGAGAGAGATTCTCTCAGTTTGAAAAGGGAAAATCAGTCAATTGAAATTTTGTTCATAAGGATGAACAAAAAACACATAATTTGATTTGAAAATGACATTGTATTGCTATATAACACCAATAATAATATACAAATAATCCCCGATAACAGATGTAAATCGTTACTTATTTTTTTCTGAAACATGTGTTGGTGTTTATTATGTATTAGCAAATTTTTACATTATCAATTACGAATTCTTAACGAAATTATTTTATTCTTATAATTTAACTTCTTTTCCACATTCGCTCATAATATAAATAGAGCATGGGGTCCCTTCGGGAGACCCTATCGACAACCAGAACTTTCGCCTCCTCCCATGTCAATCATTTTATTTTTTATCGTAGAAATACATGAGTTTTTGATTAAATTTAGATATTATTCGAAAAGTCGGTTGGAAGACTTGTGAAGTCTCATATTGTTAAAACCATTCAAAATTAATCAATTTATCTGAACACGATTGGGTATTTTCACAAATTACGAATAATTTTTAAAACACATAAAATACTTAATAGAGGATATTTAACATACAAACGATACTATCGATGCATAAAAAGCAAGTTTTCCTAAATTTTATAATTTTCAGGTTCAAAAACAAGTTCATACAAAATGGCTCGCAGTTGGCGTCACATCGATTTAAAGTGGCTTCCAACAAACATTGCTTAAAAGTATGGCACGGTAACGTAATACGTGCCGTTTGTCTCAAACGTCTCTTTTTCAGGTAATTCAAAATATGCATATTTTAAAGTATTAAAAATAATAAAGAAAGAAAAAAAAATACTGTTTCTATCGTATTTTTTTGCTTATTCAAAAACAATCATACCAAAAAACGTTACAAAAAACAATATCGGGTGAAACAAGATTATTCTCACACGTTTTGGGCAAAGAAATATTATATTCCGAAGAATTAATCCTAATTGAAAACGGGCTATTATTCTGGAACCAATTAACGGAACGCTATAAATTAATCGAATAAAAAGAGCTGATATAAAAGGTCCTCTATCATTCGCTAAAAGCTGACTTGATAGACACTATAATGGGGAATAAACGCTATTGAAAGTAGTAAAAAAGGTATCTTTCGATGAATACCTGACGTTCGATGAAAAGTGTAAACCAGGGATTTTCAATTATTTGTCCCAAGAAACAGATTTCTGTTTTAAAAAATAATAATATTTTTAAGGCAAAATACCGGATTTTTTTGTCGTGATAGAACTTTTGATTGGTAATACTGTCTCTTGTCAAATTAATGATGCCAGTTTTTTTTAACTCGTGCTCTGTAACAATACTTAATGTAAAAGTGAAATAACTTACACTCGGAACGATGCTTCAACGTTCAGTTGGCCAAACGTGGAGAGGTTATTGGTGAAATCATAAATTTACTGCGCGACAACATTATTTCCAGAATTGCTCCGGTTAATTGACTTCTACGATCCAGTGGTTTGACTCCATTGGATTATTTCCTATAAAGCTACGTTAAGATTATGAATAAACTAACAATTTTTAAAGCATTTGAAGCCAATATAACACTCAGCATTTGGAAAATAACCCTGGATTTGAATTAGAATCTGGAAAAACTGGCCAAAAATTGGACCACCAGAATGTGCTACGTAACTGCTATTCCCGGGGGACATTTCTCGGATATAATTTACCAAAAAATAAATGTTTGTTTTCATTATTTCGAAAAAAAAAAAACAATCTCATTCAAACAAACATTTGCTTCGTTTATTCCAACTCAAAATTGTTTTACGCTTCAAAAAACACGGGTATAAGATAATTAAAACACCGTTATCTGGGGCGGTAGGTGATACATGCGTAGGTTGGTTTAATGATCAGTTTTTTTCATTTGCTGTTTTTTTTTATGTTTCTACAAATTTATTGAAATTACTATACTATTACCCGCATCTGATAGTGCATAAGGCATTGCATTATTACACCGAATGCAGAGTATCTCGATCATTTTTTACACGAAATTTCTAGTTCAAATTTTTTAAACAAAACTGTATTATGGATCTGCTCCGATATGAAACATTTTATATGTAAATCTAATGAAATCAGTTTTACTTAAAATAATAGTAAATGTTTATTCAGGAAAAAAAATAAGATGAATAAACAATAAAAGTAAAAAAATCGTACAAATGTTTTTCTTGTTCGATTGTTCGGTTTTTCATATTGTTATAATGTCTGTTTTCAGAATTTTATGATTCGAGTTCACCGTTTAAAAAAAAAAAATAGAATGTTTGTATTTCTACCTATACTATAAAGAAATATGAAAGCGAAATTATATAATGAATCACGAACGCTAAAAAAAATCATTATAATATGACAATGCATTTTGACAAAACAAGACGCTTGAGTATCACGCACCGAAGTTTTTGATTGTAATTGTTTTTTCTTTTATTTAAATATTTTAACTAAAAATATTTTAATATGCGTTTTCATTTTCATAAAACAAAATTAGGGGTCATATGCTGGGCCGGACGCAAGGTGCTTGCAAGCCGTTTTCACTTCGCGGGCCATAGTTTGCAGACCCCCGTTGCAAACCCGTGCACAGACGGTGATTGCTTTTTTCCAAGAAATATTGCAACGATTTATTTCACATCTTCAAAGTAATTTAATTTTCCATCAAGTCCCGTAACTAAGGAATGTTTCCGTCGAAGCTATAATCTTTCACAATA
This sequence comes from Micrasema longulum, assembly GCF_059751315.1. Classification (NCBI taxonomy): domain Eukaryota; kingdom Metazoa; phylum Arthropoda; class Insecta; order Trichoptera; family Brachycentridae; genus Micrasema; species Micrasema longulum. Next base: position 19,692 of record NW_028280437.1, read on the forward strand.
TAACTTTAAAAGCTTCGTAATTTTTATGCTAATTTACCTTAAATATTAAAAAAACCATTTAGGGACGGTTTTAAACATAATTTAAAAATATTTTTTAATGAGAAGACAGTAATGAGTTGATGACCGGATTGATGATGCCTCTAAAGCGATATAACCAGTTTGTGGGTAAACCATAACCAAATGGATCCAAGTATCAATTAATTACATACATAAATTTATAAAATAAAAGAATTTGAATCGGGTTGTCGTCCTGTGGCTAGTATCTCGGACTCACGGACCACAGGTCCGTGGTTCGAATCCCACTCTACCCCAACTTGCTTCCCATTTTCTAATAGTGAGTTATTTACAACTCGTTGGAAATGGCCGTCCAAATGAAGTATTTGGGTAAATCATAAGAACGCAATCATTTCTTTTTTTTTTTTTTAATAAAAAAATATAAAAGTATTAATTTAACAGCCCTCTCTCTTGAATCAGTGCCTCATGTCTGAGGATGGTGATTACGCCCGATTTCAGGCATGGCTCATCTGCGGACAGTCTCTCTCCATCTGGAACGGTATTGTGCTGGTCTGTTGGCATTTATTAAAGATAATTCTGGTAATTCAGCAACCAAGCCGTTTCATCTTGTCGGTTGACGACCACGCGTCCTTCTTTGTCCCTATCAGACTTGATATCAGAGTTCCCTTTAGAAATACGTCCAAAGAACTGTAGGATTATTTTCTCGCACACGGATGTTACTCTTTCTCTTATGTCTAGTTTCTAGAGTTACGTTCGTACGTTTGGCTATCAATGGAATTAGCTGCGTTCGTCGCTAACAACACATTTCGAAAGTTTCGATTTTTTTATTTTCAGATTCTCTCGATATCCAACATTCCATACCGTACATGAACACTCAGAAAAATAAAGCCTTCACGAGTCCCGTTTTGGTATTAATAGTTTTGCGATTTTTCCAAATCTCCACCAGCCGACTCCTAGTACATTTTAACACCCCACGTGGGTACAAAAAATAACGAATAAAATTGATTTAGAATTACAGAATAGATATTTTGTTGTATCATTGTTTTCATAATTTTAGAAAGAAGAATGCAACCTTCACCTCCGCTTCCCTTTTTTCATCCTCTCTTACTATTTGTCACCTGCCA
>NW_028280438.1:0-32304 GCF_059751315.1 Micrasema longulum
TATCACTACAAAAATAAAACAATGCATCACACTGACTTGCATACTGAAGAGAATGAATTAAAAATATCTTAATGATATAGTTTTACCATCTTGCATAGGTTAACTTTTTGCGTCATGGTTAATTGCAATATATTTATATTGCAATATATTATATCTCCTTAATTTCAGGGCCGACAAAATTGGCGTTTATTACAATGATTCAGAGATTTTTATATTGTTTTTATTTGTTAATGGACTAACTAAGCCAATTTTTTTTATCGTATTATCAGCGCTATTATTTTTTTAAGTTTTGTTTTTCTGAAATTACTCCGCATGTGACGTCAAAGGATTTCTTCAGCTTTTTCGCTGTCAGTTCTGCCGATTGGTCCGTTTACGGTGAGTAAGTCGGATATCTTTCACAGCTCTCCTATCATTTTTGATTTATATAAACAAGTAACGCTATTCAAAGTTATTTGTTTTTATTAAAACGTTTTTTATTATTTTTTTCGTACATTTTCATGAATTTTTGCTGTACAATTTAATGCTCTTATTTTTACCACGCGCAATTTTCTGTACATTTTTTCCTCTTCATTAAATTATTGATGTGAAAATAGTAGTTGAATTTTATTTACCTTTTTGTCCATATTATATATTGTTCGTTGGTCAAACTGACTCAAATCCTACAGGCCACGGAGGTTTTATGAGCTACCTCCACCGTTTTAAGCTTTTGGAAATCAATAGCTGTCCATGTGATGACGAGGCACCCCAAGATGTTCCTCATTTGTAACTTCATTGTCTCATGTTCAGCTTAGAGGGAATGCAGCTGGAGGCGCGCGATGCAAAAGTCTGGATGAGGAATTAGAAGATAGCGTAACAGTAATAAGTCATAAAGACTCATCGCATAAGGTAATATCATACAAGGTAAAAAAAGTAAAGGTAATTGTTGAAATAAATAAAAAAGGACTCAAAATGCCAAACGCTTTCAAAGTGGAACGGAAGGTTTGCTGATGCCTGTCAATAATCTGACCTTCTCCTGAATGAGTTCTTTGTGGTATTTTCGTCTTAAGGCACATGCAGAGAAGTTCCTTAACATGGCCACAGCCGAATATTCCACCAGATCCTCACACTTTAATTAAAACTCAGCACTATCCTGGATTTAAACTAAAGATATAAACTTTTTTTCCATGATATATTTTGTTGTCCTTTAATATTAAGGAATATTTTTATGTTTTTATTATTTTTTTTTTATCTTTATTACTATAAATAAAAACTATATATTTTTTTACAGAATATTTCATTTTCTCTTTCTTATGTTACACAAAAATATTATAACTGTCTATTTATTATAGGAGCAAAAATTCATTAACATTTTCTCGTATACCCACGAACACTCCATGCCTTTTTGGGATTTTTTGTTTACTATTTTTGCTATCAATATGTATTTCATTGCTGTGTAATTATCATTTATTTTTTTATTACTCTGTTTTACCTCTTATGTATATTGTAAAAAAAAAACAAAAAATAAAAATAAAAAAGGAACATACCTTTTGCAGTTAATATAAGCTTTGTACATAATAAGCAAGGCAAAAATTAAGCAACTCATTTATTGAAAATAATATTTTTTCAATCAAATGGCATTTTTTCCCAACCAACCTGTAAAATAAATGTTTTATTTGTATAATTGAACATTCAAATCGCATTCCATAGAAAATGAAATAAAGAGTTAAAGATATGCAAAAATAAAAGTAACAATATTAGTATATAAATGACCTTAAATGAATAGTATTACTCAATGAGAAAGGGGAATTAAGAGGAAAGAAGAAAGAAGGAGAGATTAAGGAAGAGAAAGGAGATGTTTCTTCAGACGTGATTTAAACTGAAATACTGTAGTAGCATCTTTGATAGTGGGTGGATGATGATTTTACAGTCAAGCCGCATGGACACTTTATGAGTTAGAGAAGAAAGAGAAATTGTAGATGAATATTGAGTTAGTGCTTTGAGACTAAGAACGAAGAGTTAAATCATGAACTGATAAGTGTTGAAACTGTTGACAAGGGTATATAGGAGCGTTAGAAGTATGAACTACAGTGAACACAAGTATGGGGGAGTGATAGTCTCTCCGCTGTCTAATTTTGAGTTATTTCATTTACCTACGATAATCAACAATGTGGTCATATTTATAAAGACCAAAAATATACCTTATGCATGTATTCTAAAGTCGCTCAAGTTTATCGAAATGCTCACAGCTGAAATCAGTCATGGAAGCATCAGCGTACTCTAGAAGGGTATCAGTAATACTTGTACGAGTGAGCATTTGGTATTTTATTTATTTATTCGTTTATTTATTTATACTTTTACATTGTTTGTATTCTTTTTTTATACAGAATAATGTTCGCTTACTGGGGTGTCCCGTGCCGAGGGAAACATTTTACAAAAATGTGAAACATGCCCAAGATAACAATATTTAACAAAGTTATGAAATATGTTTAACAAAGTTAAAAAAATTTAACAAAATAAGATCAATAAAAACAACCTATTTAAACCAATTAACCTTATTATAATTAACAAAATAAACAAAATAAAAAACAAAAATATTCATAAAAAACATAACCAATTTATTTAGACTAATTAATAAAATTCATAAACTGCATACATTTTACATATTTGGCTTGATCCACTCATCGATCCGTACGCAACCCCCCTCCACTATCCATTTCTTAATAGCCATTTTATATTTTGAGAACTTACTTATTGTCCTTATGGATAATGGAAGTAGATTGTACACTTTAACCGAGTAGTAGGTCAATCCTCTTTGACCGAAGGTTGTATTTATTTTTTTATTTTTTTGCAGCATCAGGGTGGAGTATCTAGTAACTATATTATTTGTATCGGAAGGTAGAGAATATTGTTAACGTGCTTATAGTAACAAAGCTTTTGCATAAAGTTGTTTTAAATAATTTACATTGAGATTTTCAAATATACCGAGGGAGCTAGTTCTGATTGGGACTCTTAGGATAATTTATGGTAACTTCGGTATAAATGGGTAAGAATTTTTGCAACCCTCTAAGTGAGTGTAGACTTTAAAATATTTTGTAGCTTTGTTCATCCATTAGTACTACTATTTTTTTTTACTAAGCAATGAATTAACGGCAGAAATCCATCCTAATGTTATAAATGCGAATTTGTGGTTCCTTCACGTCGCAACAGAGAGACCGATTGACGTAATTTTTTTCATAGGGATAGCCAGAGAGATGAGAAGTGAAAAAGGTTTTTTTCATTCCGAAAAAAAATCTCTCGCGACAATTGCAAGCGTAAAAATGAATTCCTCTTCAACCTCGCAACGGAGGGACTGATTTACTTGACTATAGGGATGTCAGATGAGCTAATAAATGTCAAAATATACTTTTCATTCTGAAAAAAGCATCTTACTTCCTCGGGAAAATATTTAGAGGAAAAATGAATTAATATTAAAACAGAAAAACGATTCTTTGAAATAAAATAAACGACCGTCGTATTTTTTGCATAGCGATAGTTGGAAGACCGGCAATCGATCCAGGCTACTTTTTATCCTAAAAAACATGTTTTTATTGTTGAACCTGTCGTTTAACAATAAAAACATTGCAATTAATGAACTAATTTCTTCCTAATACAACGCAAACGAAGCCGTGAGTAAAAGCTAATAATTTATATTTACAGTCATTTAAAAAAAAAAACTATAGAAATAAGAATGGCAAGGATTCATGAGGTTAAAAAACTGCACATACCTAAAACAATTGAAAGGTCTGTATTCGCCAGCAAGATTGCATTTTCCCACTGCATTTACACTCATTTACATTGTGTTAATTCAGAAATGTAAATGCAATAACAATACTGCATTTAGCTGCATATGTAAACATCATCGTTTGTACGTACCAATGCATACAAATCTGCATATAAAAATAAAATATACAAATAGCGTACGATTTTTAACATAATTGTTTTTTTTTTTTAATGATGGTTTTACGCTGTGAACTTTCACTGTCCCTGGTTCCTGAAGCATAAGACTGATCCCCTTGCCTGTCACGCAACCGAAATAATTTATATACATGAGGTAGTATGGCAGGCGAACGCACCACCGCAAATATGGGCAGAATGGTAAATGTTACACAGTGTGTAAAGTGGCTACTTAAACCAGTCAATGACAGGTCATCAGGCCTGTAAATGCCTAGACTTCCATATTCTCTTCTCAAAAATGTTTTCCCTCTCTGTTGAAATAAATTTATCTATGATTTTATGTTATTATCAGATACAATAACCTAAGTAAAAGTCCACGGTAATTAGTTAAAATATATATCATATCATAAGTTCATTCTTTAACCAACTGACACAAATTAAAAGCATACGCTAAAAACTTGCCGGTTATTGCCGCCCGTCAATTAATAAATGCGTTTGCAGTGTCTAAAGTCGATTATTGTAATGGTATCTATGCAGATCTACCAATGAACAAAGTGACTCGCCTACAGTCTGTATTGAATGCCGCAGCGATACTTATTTTTGGAATCTCTAAGCTCAATCATATCACTCCATTACTTTGGGAATTAAACTGGCTACGTTTTCCAGAGAGGGTTAAAAACAAATTCTGTTGACTTATGTATTAGTCACTGCAAAACTCTGCTCCGGAATATATAAGGGAACTTTGCATTCCAGATGAACTAGCTGACAGGCGTTTTTCGCTTAGATTACCTACGTCTACGGTGAGAGGAAAAGTTATTATACCTTTACGCAAACAGCGCACTAAATTCAGTGGACGCGCATTTGCGGTCGCAGGCCCTATGGTATTATACGCTCTCTCAGCAAAAGTGCAATACTGTAAGAGTGAAGTGATGTTTCAAAAAAATCTTAAAACCAACTTGTTTTCTAAATTATTTGAATAAATCCGTAAATTGTGATAACAAAAAAAAAGTTTTACTAAGATTACAAATTTAAATATTTCAATTAAATTTATTTATTTGTAGAATCACTTTGTAAAGCGCCCTTGAGGTATTATTTTATTTAAATGGCCCTTTGAAAAATTATCCTTAGCAATAATTATTATAATAACAAATAGTCTCTAGAATGTATGATGTATGCCTGGAGAGCGAATTGGCGATGAACGAAAGTAAGTAAAATGTGATGGTATTTAAAAAGGGAAGTGAGGTTACTGACTGCATAATAAATGTAAACAACGAATGTCTGGAACAAGCATAAAAATTTGTGTATCTGGAAACAATGTTTTAAAGAGATGGAAGAGTAGATAAAGATGTTGAAAGGAGAGTGAATGCGGGCAAAATGAACGGAGCACTAAGCACAGTAATTTCTAATAAAAATATGTCAATCGAAGCTAAACTGGCAGTGCACAATGGAGTTTTAGTCCTAACATTTATGTTTGGAAGTGAAACATGGAACTAGCAGAGGAAGGATGAAAGCCGAATGAACGCGGTTGAAATACGATCTCTTAGACGAATGTGTGAGAAATCAATGTATGACAGGGTTACGAATGATAAAATCAGGCGAGAGTGTTAATCTGAGTCAAGTATAATTGATAAGATTAAGAAAAGGGCTCTGAGATGGTTTGGTCACGTAGGCCGAATGGACGACGAAAGAATGGTAAAACTAGTATATATGGTGAAAATAAACGGTATCGTGAGACGAGGACGACCAAGAAAGACGTGGCATATTCAGATAAACCCAAATCTTCAAACTGGTCATGCCAAAAGCAGACAGAACCGAAGTGCATGTATTTATTTATTTTGATCATTAACGCCAAAAAGGCATTTACAAAAAATAAAAATAAAATACACGCTAACACACTAAATAATAAACACAGAATATACAGAAAAAATATGTGAAATTAGTTGGAAAGGATAAAATAAAAAGTTTTACAAAGTAAAAAAAACAATAATAACAAAGGTATGCAAGAAAAAACAGTAAGCATATCAACAAAAAATGCAAAGATATAAGCTTATAAAATAAATTCTGTAAAGCAAACACAGGAAATAAAGTGTCGTAAGAAAGAAAGACAAATTTAAGTTAAATTAATAAACAAGCAAACATATATTATCGCGAAAAAAGAAGAAATGAAAATATGTATATATAAAATGCGTATTTGCAAGATGTATACATTTATTTATTTATGCTTTATTAAGTTAGTTCATAACAGCTTAAGAACTAATATAAACTTTTCATAATATTACAATTTTTTATCAAAATTTCTCAATAACATATTTTTTAAAATTAATTTTAAATATTAGAATTTTTTCTATTTCCTTTATTTCTTCAGGTAACTCATTGTACAGCTTCAATCCCTTGTACAATGAGTTTTGAGATTCTGTTTTTTTCCTCATTGGTAATCTTATCTTTTTTTTCCCCTTGTTTCATATGTATGACATTGATGGTTATATGTTATTATTGTTTTTATTTTATTCATCCCCTTAATTATTTTGTGCATAAAAATTACCACATTATATTTAATTTGTTGCTTTACTGTGAGCAAGCCAATTTCTTTGTGCATTCTTTCTGCATTAGAATATTTATTTCTTTTAAGTATCATCCTGATCGCCTTATTTTGAAAAATTTGTATATTTTGAATTTCTCCTTCATTACATAAAAAAAGAATGGAAGAACAGTAATTTATGTGTGGACATATTATTGTTTTAAATATAAGAATACTACTTTTTAAATTACATCTCGTAATCTTCCCATAAATGAAATCTCTTTTGAACTTTTTTTTGTTTAGTGTGTTTTTTAAAATTTAAATATCTATCCAAGTAGACCCCGAGATATTTTATTTCGTCCACATAATTTATATTCAAATTATCAATATTGATTTTGTAACCCTATGGTATTATTTTTTTCCCAATATTCATACATTATGTTTTTTTTATATTTAATTTCAATTTATTTACTTTTAACCATTTTGATATATTTCCTAAATCGTAATTAATTTTATTTATCACTGTATCGTAATTTTTTCCTGATATGTAAACTAGTGCATCATCTGCAAATATATGTGGAAGAAGCTGGGAATATATGCCAGGGGCGGTCCATTCTCTCTGCCTACTCCTACGGGGAAATGGCGTGATGGTAGTAGTATATTTAAACCTGTTGGTTTGTGACATTTAACGTGTTTATAACAAGGTCTTTGATAATGTTTACCCAGAGACGGTGAGGAAGATGGGATTTTATTACGGACAGTAAATGTATCAAGACCCAATTCCCACCAAATAATCATTTGAATATAATCCACGTTGACGGCAATTTAATAACAAATGTAACGATCATTTAAAATAACACTGATTTTAAATTTCATTATTTGCTAACGGCACGTTTCGCAATGTTTTCCGAGTATCTTTTTCACATCATATTCTTAAATGCGTGCAATTTTTTACAAACCTAATAATTAAGATTAATTGCCGAGTTTATTAAGACACTTACAGTTTTATAGAACAATTGAAATTAAAATGCTCCATTAAACTTATGAAATAAATCGCAATAAGAACATACGTTTTTTATTTTCATAAGCATCGATTTAATACACAGATTTGATAACTTCGTCGGCATTATAATCGCAAACGAGTGCTCAGGACTCTGGATTGTTACATTTTTTCAGTTTCAGTGCTGTAGAACAGCGTTTATTATATAATTAAAAAACACAAACAAGAATTTGTTACCTACTTAGTCAATGTCTTCTGGGGAACTGGCAACAAGACAGACATAACAAGAATACAAAGACAACAAAATAAAATTCTTAAGCTAACATACAACCTACCCTACCTGACCTCTACGACTGAACTGTACAAAAAAAACACACCAGTTTGACATAAACTACTTGACTAAAATTGTGCACAAGATAACACTGGGAAACATACAAGACGACGACATAATATTAGTCGAAAATGCTGACATACACAAATATAACACCAGACAACAACAACACTATCATATTAAAAAGGCAAAGACAAACACAGGACAGTCATAAATACTACATAATGGACTTAAACACTACAACGACCTACCTTACTACTTGAAAACTTTTACTGGAGACAAATTTAAAATCAATCTGAAAAAGCACATGATGACTGAACTAACTAGACTAGACGAGACATAAAATGACTAGACAATATTAAATTTCTAATGTAACCCTAACGGGTTTTTAAAAATTGTAAATAAATAAAAAAAAATTAAAAAAGACTTTTCGGTGGGACACGTTTTTACATTTTTTTTATGACAGGTTTATATTACATTTATTTTATTTATATTTTACAAATTTATTTATAAACAGGCACTCACTTTAAAGAATCTAGAAGATATTTCTTCAGTTCTTTTTTTTTCATTTGAAGATCTTTCGTGTTAATGATGGTTTGTGGATCATTGAACAATCTTGGAACAACGCAATTTAGTGTTCGCTCTCCGAAGTAATTTGTAATTCGGGGAACAAACAGGGAGCCCTTAGTTTTTTATTTAGTGTTGTGAGTGTGGGAACCTCTTTTTTTTATATTCCGGATCAACAAAATGATCTACAATCAATTTGTAGTCACAAAGGTGTTTTACCGGCAGGACATTACAGAATTTAAAATATACACCTTCGCCCATATGTTCCGAATCACGGATTATGATGCTATCCGGAACAATCCCCCTCAACAGTCTCACCTGAAAATCATAAATTTTACCCAGATGAGACTGGAAGGTGAGACCCCAGACACGCACTCCGTAAGATATAATGGATTCAATGAGCGAGGTATACATATATGTATATATAAAGTATATAGTCATACATGTACTACAATTGTGTGTTTTTAAAATCACCATACTCAAAATTTTCGTTAAACTAGAAGATGCAAAACGTAAATAAAAGATTTTGTGGTATACTTATAACAACTTATAACACACGTTTCTTTGAGTTGATCTTTCTTGATCTATTTCTCAACCGATGCAATAAGCGAGCGCTCTGTAATTTGCAAGTCGCGAATCGTAATCGCTACGAAACCGGGAGGACTGTAATGCACAATTTTAACAGAACGATGGTTTATGGCGATCGTTTACGCGAAAGGTCGTATTGAGCAACCCTTGGACATACCGAAACTACAAGGTAATTTTGTAGATATTTTAAGTTATTATAACTAGTTTTGCAGCTCAAAATTAAGGGAAATACGTCAACAATGTCACATTGAAGTTTTTTGTAGAATTTTTTTAATAAAACTTCAAAGTTATGATTAACACTTTGAGCACCGGTCGAATGCACATAGGATTTACCTTGTGCCCGGCGCATTTTTGTGAAATTTCATGCTTTATGAAGGGTTCCTAAAAAGTGTCATAATTATGAAAATTCTAAGTTAAATCAATTGAAACTTCTCATATTTATTTAAAACAATTTAATAACTCATTTTCGAATAATAGTTTTGCCAACATTGGACTTTATTGAGAGCCACATTGCAATGTTCGAACATATACAGGGACTCACTCCTTTTTTTGTGATTAAATCACAAACAAAAGAGTGATTGTATCCCGGAGCCGTGTAAATACGTGATAATAATAACCACGCGTTGTGTCCCGGTCCCGTGTTTTCACATTGTTTACCAGCAGTGAAAAAGTACTAATAAAAGTCACAAGATGTCAATAAAACACGCTATTTTTCGAAGCAAGCAATGTTGGACTGATTCAATTTGATTTATGCGATTGACATAGAATGGAGACCAGACCACGGAGACATATTCTAGAAGAGGGCGAACAGTTGAGCAATAAAGAGTTTTGATTGTACGGACATTAGTAAAATCAGAGGATATTCTGTTAATGAAGCCATATAATTTCAGTGATTTATTTACTTTATTATCTATATGTATATTTGTATGACTAAATAAATAAAAGAAAATTATAAATGGATGCCTCACGCATGTTTCATTCACCACGTAGTGTAAAATAGGATCGCTGTGAGTTAAAATAAATTATTTCGTGTCCCTACAAGTCTTCTTTGTAGCAATATAAGATATATTTACCAAATGAATTAATGGCACGCTACGCAATTGACGTTTGTGTTCGCTTTCGTTTCGTCTTCATACAAATTATTTACGAATTCATTACGAAAGCTCTTGCTCACTCTTGCGCTATACCAGAAGACCATCGAAACTCTAGCCGGGTCGGGTGTCGAACTCTGGTTACTTGATTCCATGTGAACCGTTGAACCATTAATCTAAGACTGCTCTAGATGTGCATTATTAAGGTTCCGACAGAGACTATCTTATACATATCAACACGCCTACGAAACACGGTGCAACGTAAATTATGGCACCTGTAAAAGAAAGGCCGAAAAGAAACGAAACCTTGAAATATTCTTAATAATATTTAAAGCGTAAGCGTAAGCGTAAGCGTAAGCGTAAGCGTAAGCGTAAGCGTAAGCGTAAGCATGAGCAATAGCATTAGCACTTGCTCTACAGAGAATAAAAACTACCACGGCCAAACATCATTATACTTGCATAGGACGGAAGCTTTTAAATAATTTACCACAAAATCTACGTCAAGAAATAAATTACGGAAAATTTTAGGATAAATTAAAGAAAAGCTTCTTGACATAATTAACATTAACTGTTTCAGTTAAATTGACAACTTTTGATGGAAGTGTGCCAAGTATTTTTTAAATAAATAACTTAAATGTAAATATACATTATTACATCATAACATAAACTGTATTTTGAAAATAAAGATGTATGTTTAATATGTGCCTGTGTTTAAAAATTTGGTGTTTTTATTTAAAAAACTGTGCTATTTTTTTCTCAATTTTTTAAATTGTTTAATTTTTTATTTATTTTATTATTTTGTTTCGCATTATTTGTTTCTTTTTTATGTTATTGTCTAAACTTGCCAAGCACAAGAGCCAGACTCTTTTTTGGCAAGTTCAATCTTAAGTGTTCCATTTTTTTACTGAATGTATGGTTTATTTTTGCTAATAAAGGTTCTAATTAAAAAAAAATTAAAAAAGGATTAACATTTTCAAAATCATAAATATAAGCATAAGCATTAGCACAAGTATAATTATTAAAATATTAGCATGAGCCTTAGCATAACGAGGCTATTCTGACAGAATGATTAAAATTTGACAATGTTTAAAAAAAAAACGTTTATTGGATTTGAATTCTGCTTTATTTTTAAATATATTTAAGGAGGTTACAAAAAAATATTTCTCTATTTTTTTCTTTTGTATATTATTTTGTAAAAAGACCTAAATTTTATAGTAATGGTATTTGTTACAACCAATATAGTGCAAATTTTCCGCAAATTGAGTTTTGTAAAATTTACATTTAAAATAAAAGTAAAAAGGCATTTTCAAAAAAAAAAAATATTAAGCATCTATGAATAATTAGTTTCATATTTTCGTTAAGAATCACCTTAAGTCCCTCAAAGTACCTTTTCTTTGTACTTGAAGACTTTAAAAAAAAAAAAAAAATATTTTTGGTTCCACCGTGTAGATAGTAAGCCATTCTCTGATTCACACCATTTTCTTGTTTACGTGCGTATTTACCTTTAGTTAATTTGAATGAAAAATATCATTGCTCCAGATTATTTAACAACAACCACAATAAACTATCACACAGTTTTCCTGTAGGAGTAGGCAGAGAGGATAGAACGCTATATCACGCAGTCTTTGCATACATTACTCGCATCTTCTACATTCATACATATTCTCGTGTACGCACGCTAATTATTCCTACTCTTGCCATGTCCATCTTATAGTATTTGTTGGATTTCCCCGTTTTCGGCATTTTTTAAAACTTTTTTTTTTAAATACACACTTTATTACAATAATAACACATTATAAAAAGAAAACAAAGTATTTACATATTTTGTCCAGATAAACTATTAAATAGTTTGTCATCGGGTGCTCAGACATTAGTTTTAATTGAGAATCAAATGAAAGAGTAGAGACATTATATTGTATACATATAAAATAATGAACATAAAATTATTTTTTTTGATAATTTGAAAAACTAAAAATATAATTAAGAAGATAGAAAAGAAAAATCTCACCAAAACCAGATAAAATTTATTATAATGTTTTTTTTAAAGTAGGAAAATAGAGAAGAATAGTAAAATTTCAATTTAAAATAGCCATTTACTTGAATATATTGTAAACATATGAAAATAAATATATGCATATATAAATAGTGTGTGCTCAAGTGCTCATAAATGTAACCAAAACATGATAAAAAATAAAACAAAGTAAATAAAAAATTTCCATAAAATATAAATAATTTAAAAAATTAAAAATACCACTAAAATTATGATCTAAAAAATGTAAATATTATAAGAAAGAAATAAAAGAAAAAGTTAAATAGAAAATAATAAAAATGTATTTAATAAGAGATAAAAATATTGAGTTAAAGAATGTTTTACAAAAATAATAAATCAGTTCAGAAATCCATTTACATTCGCAACGTATATCCTTTTAACCGTTCTTTTGCCGTCCATTCGCTCTATCCCCCAGAGTTTACGTACCGAGATGTCAAAAAAGCTGGCTTTGTAATACCTCAGTAGATAAATACAGACGAAAATTTAGCATACCGTCTTGGTAATTGAAAACTTCATATAAAAATCTTGTTAAGGTGGGCATTTTTGCTTTAATTTGGGATTTATTTCAGTTCAGAATCGCTTTGAAGTCATTGAGATAAAATAAATAAAAATAACACTCCATATAAATCCAATCTAAAAAGGCGGAGGGAGCAAGTACCGTCACTTCATATCACGTCGACTTTGACAAGAAAAACGTGTAGTACATTATAAAGCACGGACTGTTTACGTCAGTATACTGTAATTTATATTCAGTGTGTCGCTCCCTTTCGCATAAGCGTCACCCTTGTTTATAGTTTCACTATACGCCCGAATAACTGAACAGTAGCTAAATCACAAATAACTATCGACGAGCTTAAAAACATACTAAGCATTTGAGCGATCACAATAAACAATAATGAACGTGCTTGCGTTGTTTTATTATTTATTTTATTTTATTTTATTTGGGAAATCAACAGTTCTACATACATATTTTTAGTAAACAAACAGATATAGTGTATAAACTCAGAACTAATGACAGATTTCCACATAGTATACAAAGTTAGTGAAGAAAATATATTACATATCAAATAAATACATACAATTTGTACATATAAAAATGTTATTTTCATGTACTCAATAATTAAAGATTTTAAAAATATTTATTTTAAAAACATTAAGTAACTATAAATTGGGCGGGATAAGGACAAAAATGCTTGAAGAGAGGATAAGGAGGGGAGGGGAGATGTACATATTTATTATTATAATGTCTACTAAGTTACATAATACATTTTTAGTGTAAATTTTAAATCTGACAGAGTGATGTTTGTGTAATCGATATTTTTAAATTTTGTATTGTACATTGAAAAAGTCCTACGAAAAAAAGCATTTTTAACATACGATGTTTTACTTATTGGTACATGAAACAGGTGGTACCGTCTACAAATCCTGGCTGGCACGTGTATTGCTATTAAACCAAGCAGCTATGTACAGTCAACCATTCCTGTCATAATTTTGTAAAGCAGTAGTTAGTCCGCACACACTCTGCGGTATTGTAGAGAAATGATTCCATGGAAGGTGGAGGCAGTGAGAGTAGATACATAAGAAATACCGGTTTTGTATTTAAGGTGCTTTATAAATTTGTTTTGAATATTTTCTATTCTACATACTGGGGATTCCATATCTGAGAGGCGTATTCCAAATGGCTTCTGACAAATGTATAATATAATGAAATAAGGGCCTTTGGATTATCAAAGTGTTTACTCATTCGAATTATGAAACCTAACATGCTCAATGCTTTGGAGGTAATTTTATTGATATGCGATTCAAAAAGTAGTTTTGAGTCTAAAACAATCCCAAGATCTTATCGCAGTCATAAGTCAACGCGTGTGCAATCTATAAGTCAACGCTCGTATCGGTTTGTTTTTTGTTTTCCTCGTAAACAAAAACAGTTCACTTGCAAAAAATTGGCGTTATCAAAAAAAAATTACAATAAATTACATTTCTGAAATAGTTAGGAGTATCTAATACAAAAAAGTGAAAATTAAATAACAATTACTATGGCGACTGCTTTTCTTGACATTTGGCTTGCCAACCGCCGCGCCGGCTAAATGCAATGAATAGCACGATAAATAATAATTTCAGTTTTGGAATATTTTCCATATTTACACCGGTGAAATTGAAATATATGATTGTGCAGCAGGATTATACGTCGCGAAACGTATATATTTTGACATTTAATATTAGATATTCACGGATGTTCCATTGCGTTCCATAAAAATATTTATGCTTCTAACTTTTTTTTCACAGATTTGATTGAATTATTTACGAACACGCGCAGGGCAAAGATCTACATTTCGCTGAAAACCGCACGTAAATCAGCTAAGCCGTTTAGGAGAAGTTCCGTGACATCACACGTACAGAAGAATTATATGTATAAAGATTACTATGCAAGCGGTCGGAGGAAAAAAACGAGAGTAAAAGAACTTGGTAGAAAAATAAAACAAAAGAACGCAAGTATCTGCGTAATTTGTTTTTAATGAAACTGAAAGTGATAAGGTGAAGATAGGAAGGGCTCCGAGCGAAAGTGAGAGAGAAGATGCAATTTTTGACGCGTGAAAGAGAGAGGTGGGTCACGATTTTCTATTATGTGAACATTGTGATCTCATCTGCGTACTGCTCATTCGTTCTAGAGAGTTCCAAAATTCAACAACTGAGAAAGTTATTCTTTAAAACTGGTCTAAGAAAAAAAAAAAAAACTTTTTTATATTAATATACACGGCATCAGTACCTTCTACTTCACAAAACTACATATTTCATAGAATATAAACGTTATTTGTAATTTGGTAAACAGAAAAATGTACATAACACAGAAGTTTCATAACATGCTTACATATCATCTTCCCTTTCCGCACCTAATGGTGCATAGAGAACTGCATTGGTTCACCAATCGCATCGAATCATGATTTTTTGTTACATGACGATAAGAAGTTCAGTCTTACGCTTCATTTGCCTGTCCAGGGACTATAAAATATTTTGTCACTATTTCAACTATGTCGCGAATCGAACCTGAGACCCCTTGCATGGCATTTTACCGTTACTTTCGGTAAAAAACAAATACGACGTACAATTTTTTACTTTAAAAGATATAACGTATACGAGTAGCTTTGTTTTAGAACACGTTACACGACAGTGAAAATTAGGTTTAGATCCATCGGGTGGTTATCGAGATTTATGGATCAGTGGACAGGATCAGTGGACAAAACGCCCTTTGTAAAACCTTAAGTTTGTAAGAAACATAGTAAAAAAAATTGTAAAAAATATATTCATGGTGTTCTTTACACCCTGTAATATCCAAAACCACAATGATTAGTATGAGCAAGAAGACATATTGGCACATTCAAATATTTTTTTAGAATGAATAATTTTTATTTTTTTAAATATCAACAAAAAAATGGTTGCTTATTTTTGCAGAGGATTTTGGAAGTGACAGGGTTTAATGAACACCCTTTATACGTATACAAAAAAACATATTTGAATAAAAATATGGCAAAAAACGTAGTAAGAAGAAAAAAAACATAATAAATAACAAACATTGGTTCCCAGGAATTGAACCCGGGACTAATGTTTGTAGTATGATAGACAAACGCGCCTAACTACTGCTTCGTTACGAACGGACCAACTTCCACTCAATTTTCATATTCATGATTTTTCCTGAGGGCAGCTATCGAGTCGAATGCTTCTGATTTCAAAGATTCTGAATTTAGAATCCAAAATAGAACTCTGGTTGTATTTCACAAACAGAATGGTTATCCTTTTTGGCAGCAAAATATATTTTTTAATTTTTATTTTTCAAAATTACACTTGTTTAAATATAAATGAACTTATTAAGGCTTTTAAGGCTGTGCTCGTGTCAAGCCAAAATAATTAACAATAAAAAATACATAATTAAATTAATTATATTCAAATGTAATGACATGTGATGCAATATTTATTTATTTGTTTTATTTTATTCGGGATTTTTACAGCTATTACATAAACAAAATAAGTAGAAAAATCTAAACAATGCTAAAGCCAATTTAAAAAATCCACTGTAAATATAATGACACATAATATTTAAGAAAAGAAGTTTAGTAATTGTACTTATGTGACGTGTGTATTCATGTGTATATAATTAAAATCCAGAAAAAAAGGTATAGGTAATAAATAATATAATTTCAAAGAATACAATTAAAAAGACATAAATGTTAAAATGAAAATTATAAAATACACAAATTTAGATTCTTACATAATCAAATATACAAAATATCAGTCTCATTTAAATCAACAAAATGAAAGTATAATAGTTATATAGAGTTTTATTGAAAGAAAAAAAAACAAAATAATAGTATCATTGAAATCAATAAAAAAATTACATATTTATAAAAACATAATTGAGATATGGTTTCTAAAAATTCACTCTACACTGTAGTAAGAAATAGAAGTAATAAATAATATGCCAAATAAGATTGAGTTCCAAATTAAATAATACAAAAATACATTATGAAAAAAACTTTGAAATATCAAAATATATAAATGATTATGGCAGTTGAATTATGGTTGGCATCTTACTGGCGCCTATATTAGCATCTATATAATATAAGCGTTTTGAGATTACTTCTAAACTCTCAATTATCCGCGATACAGATAATACGGCTGTAACATTGCGCAACAAAAGTGTCATAAGCAACAAAGGCAAAAAAAAAAAACAATAAAATGACGGAAAACACCTAAAAAGAAATAAAATAGAAACGTTATTAAGGTATAATAGCTGTTTTAGATATGTGGACATAATTTTTATGCGTTGTGTCGTTTTTAAGTATCAAAATACTGCTGGAATCAAAAGGGAATAGGGTGGGATAAATTTTCACGTGTAAGTAGTGAATTCACAAATAATGTTTTTTAAGAATTCAATTATTATACGTTAAATAAAACAAGGCGGACATTTTTTTTAGTATCGCCGGATAGTCAAAATTTTTAACGGCTTTCTATTAATAAGTCCTAGTATAAAATTGAACTCTATTAATTTTAATTAATTACTCATTGATTTGGGTGCGGGGCATTTCTAAATGGTTAGGGGAGGAGCGGGGGTATTAAGCAGTCTTTGGACACAGTGCGGTGAATGCAAACTTGATTTTACGTGCCTTCTGGTATATTAGATTCCCGTTCGTTCTAATTCTCAAAGCACTCTCTTAATACCTATCCACAATTCCTCTTTCTTCTCTAACTCATATAGTGTCCATGCGGCTCGACGGTAGAATCATCTCCCATCCACCACCAAAGATGTTACTACAGTATCTCTGTTTATCACGTCTTAAGAAACATCTCCTTTCTCTTCCTTAGTCTCCCCTTCTTTCTTGTTTCCTCTTTTTTCCTTTTCCTGTTGAGAAATGGTATCTATTTTAGATAATTTATGCACAAATACATTTATTAATATTTTTATATATCTTTAACCGTTTTATTTTTATTTTCCATTTAATATGTTGTGTGGCTTGAATTATAAAGATAAAACTTTTATTCTATTGGTTGGTTGGAAGAAATTGCAGTTTGGCAATAAGCCCACGTAAATAAAAAAGTTAAATAAATGAAATTTTAAAAAAATATACATAATTCTATGCTCAATACATAACATTAGGAAAAGGACAATGGACCTGTATACCTAAAACACTCACCCTTTAATTATCTGCCACCGCTTTCGTGATCTTGTTAACCATAATAATATGAAGAAATGCTATCTTTGTTTAGTTATTTATCGTTTACTGTTTGTGCAGTAGCATGTTCACTAAACTTGCCAAACTTACTAGCTCCTTGCTCGTTGAATTATCGGGAATCAAACCCGAGACCTCTTGCACGGTAGGCCGACGCCCTGACCATGGAAGTCTAGGTAAATAATAAAAAACACTGATCTTCCACATTGATTTTCATAGAGATAAATAAATAATTCGGTGCCTTGTCAGGTCCCCCCAACGTTGACAATCACTATGGCGATAGCATCTCGGTCCTGCGCTACTCCAAAGCCAGGACAACTACTTGTTGGATGTACTCGCCATAGTGATTCTCGGGAAAAGATGACCAGAGTGGTTTCCCGTTGCCTTCTCTGGTGGATTTTTCTGTCGGGGTTACCTTTCCTTAGCTGTTTTGTTCCGTTCTGGTTTGGTTCCTTTCATCCTTTCGTTATCTGCTGCGATCACACCGTTATGAGTATGATCCCATTTCCCGGGGTTCGCGACATGGACGCTAACGAGTTAGACTAGTCAGTAGTGTTGCCAGTGGAATGCAACTGGGCGTTTACAGCATTTTATAAAATCACACCTTCCAGCAAGACGTGATTCACTGCGACCCTACTGACACCTTGAACTTCTTTTAAAGAGGAGTACACGATTTACTCAAATATTAAAAAAATTCAGACTATTTCCTAAAAGTCATAAATAACTTGTGCTGGAAAAATGGGAATCGATTTGTTGCAGAGTGGGATTACAACCACGACCCTTTGGCTTGTGGGTCCACAAAACTCCCACGGGACCACAACCCGGTTTATTCTATGACTCATTACTATTAATCGCTTACACAATTTTCTTATATGTACATCCCTTATAAAATTATTATCTATTGTTAAACATAAATACGTATTGTACACGTATCATACAGGGATAGATTTAATTATTATTTTATTTAATTAACATAAACGGCAAAATTGCCTTTTTCAAAACTTATTATATAAACAAATTTGGTTTAATTTTTTTTTTTTTTTTAAACATACATTACTAATATTTAGAAACAAAAATTAAACCTAAAAATCATAAAACACATTCACACAAAAATAAATGTAAAAATCAAATCAAATCAAAAAGGGGAAATATAACGTAAAAAGCATAAAGCAAAATTACATATTACAATTATACTAACGGCTTAATTACCATTCACCATCTTTGAAAAAGTTCAGTAGGTTTCATCTATAAGAACAATATACCACACTAAATATATCCGATACGTGGGAATAACTATTGCCGAGTTCCTGCAGTCTATTTAATACGGCATAACAAGTATACACTGTCCGTGAATTGTTGCTATAAAACGGTGGCACCTGTCTAGTCATTCTTCCACGCGCGCGAAAGTTAATGAGAAATAACAGTTCTGGGCAATCCCATATTTTTTTTTTTTTTTTTAAAAAAGAAATATTTGCGTTCTTATGATTTACCCAAATATTTCATTTTTAAGGGCCATTCTCAACGAGTTGTAAATAACTCACTATTAGAAAAAGGAATCAAGTTGGGGTAGAGTGGGATTCGAACGACGGACCTTTGGTCCGTGAGTCCGAGACACTAGCCACGGGACCACAACCCGATATATTAAATGAATTTACAATTTTGAAATGTTCAATAAGTCTATATTTTTCTTTAACTCTTGTGTGGCTGTGATGTCACACTAGTCGACATAGGACACAAGACTTTATATATCTCTCTTATTTTTTAAAAATTATTAATTAGCATTTTTTGTAATCTTCAAATGGACATTTTCACACCCGATTTGGAAAGTTAAATTTGTATAACTATGCTATATGTAAATACAAAAAACATTTATCCTTGCTACGCGAAGAATGAATGTCCGCTTATTCAACAACATATCTATACAGATACCTTATACAAGACAGAGCACGAAGATAAAAGTTATGACGTGTTATAACACGGAAGACAGGGACGCTGTTCTGCGGTTTGTGTCGTCTTAAACAGATTTACTCTTCAGTCGGTTGATGACAATGATGGGGAACACACGCGCGAAACATGAGCGGCGTATTTGTGATTTTTTATTTATTTTGCTATAACAGGGCTAAACTATATGTCTATACCTATAAATTATGGAAAAAGAATTATTAAGCAGTATTCTCCATGTTTTTTTTTTAAATGTCGGAGCTTTAGAATATTCCGTCTTTTACTAGTGGTAACACGATGTTACATCACCGCGCGCAAAGGGATTATTTACCACAGTCTTTTAAGAGTTAAGCATATATTTTTTTATTGTATCATCATAAACGTGATAAATAAATATATTAAAAATGATACTGTAATGATGTCGACTCATATTTCTAAAATTTCTTTATTTGTTTAATGTATTTTTTACTTGAAATCGTAATCTTGAGACCAAATGATGCGGAAGATCAATCTTTAATCCCCTCACCTTCATGCTACATACGTTCAATTAAATTTATTAATTGTAAAAGAATAGCTTCAAGTAACGAAGTTGCTTGTTAAGAGAAATACAATCGTTAATTTTAAAGGACGGTCATTTATTTTTTTAATAAAAGATCTGAATTAGGCCCAAATTAGACCGGGTATAATGTTCAATAAAGTGGTCACGGATATACTATTTTTAGAGTAATTTGATTGTGTGATTTGTGATGAAATAATGATGCTACAAGGTTTGGTCAGGGGTTCCCAACTGCGGCTCGCGGACCGGTGTGACTAAAGCTAGGGTTTCCTAGGACAGCGGTGCCCGTATCTTAACGGCCGTAGTGAACGGTGATGCGGTGGACTGCCGTTTTAACGGTGACTAGAGTGTGGTTTCCTAGGAAAACAGTGTTAAACGGTGTTGATAACACCGTTTTCATAGGAAACCACTCTCTCGGCACCGTTACGACGGCTATCCACCGCATCACCGTTCACTACGGCCGTTAAGATACGGGCACCGCTGTCCTAGGAAACCCTAGCTTAAAGCAGGCTTACATTGTTATGTCGTGTTACGAGGTGATGTGTTGGGGAGCTATCTGGCGCGTTCTATCGTGAGAACAGCGAATACATTCTACAAATACCGATAAAATCATGTGAAATAGTTTAGTAAAAATTGAATTTTAAAATCAAAATATTTTCATATATTAATTTTAACAATATTTTGAGTTTGTCCTAATTTTCGTAGAGAGGACTGGATTCAACTCCCTGCAAGGTGTTAATATTTACATATTACAACAAAGATGAAGATCATTTTAGAGAAGGTAATAAATAAGTCTTGGGCTTATGACCTGTCATTGGCTAGTTTTTGTGGCCACTTTGCACACCATTCTGCCCATATTTGAACATCTATATTCCTTTAACTTTGTCATTTGTTGATGTTTGTAAAGTTAAAGAGTTGAAACCTTTATTTATGCGGGTGAGATTAATCTTATTGATTTATTTCACCTACATACTAGGCAACGCCTGAAAATTTTATAATAAATTTTAAATTCTATAATTGAAATAGCAAACATCAACAGATGAGAATTAAAGGGATAGATGTTCAAATATAGGCAGAATGGTGAATGTTACACGGTGTGTAAAGTGGCCACTTAAACCAGCCAATGACAGGTCGTAAGCCCTGTAGATGCCTAGACTTCCATTTTACTTTCTCTAAAATATTCTTCATCTCTGTTGTAATATGTTAGTATTACTTTTAAAATATATGTTTTTTAAAAACATTTTTGCTCAAGAAGGCGACATGTTTGACTTCGAAAATTTTGACGTCAAGATTCGTGACAATGTTCTTTTTAAATTTAATCAGTCAAAAACAAAGTTCATAATATAACCAAATCGCGACGTATAAGGGGCTCGGCTAATGCAATCGACCGTTTTCGCGGGTTTTTTATGCTGCGAATAAGTACAATTTTTTTTTACTCGACAGAACTTCACAGACGCTTATCAATTTAAAATTGAAAAAAAGTTTTATTTCGCGATTACATTAGCCTAACGTGGTTTGTCGTGGCGCGCCGCGATGCTGTCCGATCCAAAGATTTTTTTAGTATACCTCAGGGTGATTGTTATTTATTTTTATTTTTATATCAACAGTATACATGTAAAAAAAAAGACAAATAAAGTATACAGAGAATAAAACCAATGACAGATATCCACAGAAATACATTAAAAACTCGTGCAATACATGATAGTGTGTTTGTGTTAGTGTAAGTGTGTGAGAGGGTGGGTGAGTGCGTGTTATAATGGAATAAGGGTGGACAGTGTGTAAATATTACTGCGCAAGTGTCAAAAAAAATAAAAGTTTTAAAATATTAAGAATTAGAAATAAAATATGATTTCATTATAGAAACTAAGTATAAGAAAAAAATGGGTGTTTTAAAACGCGCATTTAAAACACGAATCAATAAGGGGAAAGTTTAAATTATATTCACGAGCTAAACGCATAAGTGGAGAGTTCTGGGCATAGTTCGTACGAACTGCTGGTACATGAAATAGAGAGCACGACGTGTGACGGGTGCGGTAGCCAAAGACATTTAATGATAACTCCGACACAAGAGCCGGACTATCAAGGCGTCTATTGAGTATGTCATGAAGGACCCCCATGTCTAATAGTAGACGGCGATCTTTTTAGCCAAGCAAGTGGTGCTTTTTGCAGGAAGACAAATAATTGAGTTTGGTATTCCCGCATCTCCAGTTAAGATGTCGAGGAAATGTCCATTATTATTATTTATTATTTAACACATTACATACGTATACAATTTATATGCATATAAGGGCGGGCATATTGCCTTAAGGCAATTTCTTCCTACCTACCCTAACCGTTCAGTTTGAGAAAATTACAAGTACATGGACGTTTTGAATCTTACAATATTATACAAAATTAAAAACAAAGATTATCTAAAAATATTAAAAAATTAACACTATGAAGACAAGAGAGGGGATGAGAAGGAAAGAAGAAGGATAAAGGAACAACATAAATATTCAGAGAGTGACATTTTAATCTTGACTTAAATGTAAGTTAAGGGGCGTCTCTAAATTAGTGGGTGGGTTATAACACAATCGAGCAGCTACTACTGTGAAAGAGGAGGCAAGAAAATTAGAGCGATGAAAGAGTATTATAAGGGTTCTCGCGTTACTAGAGCGAAGAGATAGTTCGTGTTGGGATAAGAGGTTAGAAGAGCTCTCCCAGATAAACAGGCGAAGTAGGATTATTTAAAATATTGTGAAGAAGTGATGGAATGTAAATGTTTCTTCTCTGCCTGATACTGAGCCAGTGTAGTTGCGTGCGCTATTCGTGATTAAGGGGGGTTATGGCGCGGCACATCACACCACAACAATGTGTTTCTAGGAACGTCTCATCAACGCATTGAATCACTGAACTGAATCACAATAAACTAGCAGACAAAACAAAACAAAATACTCAGACAAACTTTTCAAGAGATGTTAAAAATATTATTATGAATATAAAAATTATATTTTTTTGTGAAATGAATGTTAGGGTTAACAAATAAATTTTCAAATAAAAAATAAATAAAAAAAGTCAAAATTGAAAACTCCTGGTCTAGAGAAACTACACCATACATTGGACAAAGAGATTACAAAAGTTAAGCAGTTCTGATATTTGGAGCAGATGTACGCGGAAAGAGGTACTTCTCAAGGGCATATAAGACCATAGAATTGGACGATGAACACCATGGCCAAATAGGGCCAATTTCCACTTGCAAACACAAGGTTATACATAGTCGATTAAAAGCATCATAAGACGCGTGAATATTTTTAATGACGAATTTAATAAGGAACTTGAGTTTACTTAAATTAATTTTTAGTCCATAAAATGTATTTTGTTAATATAAAGCGGCCTCCGTGGTGTAGTGGTCAAGACGCTTGACTCACACACAAAAGGTTTCGGGTTAGAGTCCCGGTGAGAACACAAAAATAAAAATGTGATTTTTTTCAAGCCTGGGTGTTCTGTGATGTAATTCACCACTGTAATTGGGCCTCTTGGACTGTTGTGGTGCAAAAAAAAAAAAAAAAAAAAATTGTCCGCCGCCCCCGCAAGTATGAACTTTGAAAAAGGGGGATGCAAGTAGGCTGAATGCTGTCGAAATGCCATCTCTCAGGCGAATGTGTCGTAAAACAAGTGGCATTCAATGTTCCAATCCGCCGGTCGCGAAATAATAATGTGCTGTTCCTCGATCAACACAGCACAAACTATGGCTTGCATGCACCAATGTCCCAATTATGTCGTATTGTAAACTCGAAACAAGATCTGGACTTTTTGGGTGTAAGTCTTTATATATTTAAAAAATCACTAAGACTGACCGGATCTTGTCTTGAGGTAGTATTTTTTATATTTTTTATCCTAGCTTTAATATTGTTTAGTTGTTCTTTATTTTATTAGTGCCTGTATTTATTAGAAGAAATTGAATTTACCATCGTTAGAATGGACTGCATAAGTCCGTCAAATAGTTAAATAAATAAAACTATCTACGATAGATGCTCAAATGTTGAGATCCAAACATTAATGTAAGGCTGAGATAAGCATTGTCAACAAAATCAAGAAAGGAGCTTGTCGTTGGCTTGGACATGTAGAGCGAATGGACAGCGAGAGTACGGCTAAAAATATTTACAATACTAATGTTGATAGATGCAGAAATAGAGGAGGATCGAAAAAGATAAGGCATGACCAAACCAAAAAAAAATATTGAAGATTGACGTGTTAAATTTGGAATAATTGGCGGGCGTGTATGAAAAAAAGCATGATGGTTTATTTATTTGTTTATCGAAATGAAATTTCATTGTACTTTTTTTATAATAATAAAAGGTAGAGAGCACGGAGGGAGGGGGTGAGCTTTATAATTTTAATAGAGTGACCATTACAGTGGAACATCGTATAAAGGACTATATTGGAAGTTTGTTTAATTATTGATCAAAGGAACATTATTTTTTAAAGCTTTCCTAATGTGAAATATTCCCATATTTAAATTTATTTCAACAGAGAGGGAAAACATCTTTGAGAGGGGAATATGGAAGTCTAGGCATTTCTGCAAGAATTTGGACATAATCAAACATTGTATTTCCGTATTGTTTGCTTTTAACCCTTTGTTATTTGTATATAGTGGGTTGAGGTGTATAGTGGGTGAAGGTGTATAGTGGGTTTTGCATGCGGTTTGCATGTTGGTTATATTGGTGTCCTGACGAAAAGACGGGTACGTCTCGAACCGGTAGACATAGAAAAGTCAGTAAGTGGTTATATACAAATATTTAATAACATTTTAAAAATAATAAGAAATCAGATATTTTTCTTTTTTTTAAATACGTTTATAAATATAACAAAAATAAACTCAAGGCATACATAACATTTAAAAAAATAGCGATATAGTATAAATTATTGAAATGGTAAAATAAAAATAGCCAGAAATAAGAGTAAAAGGAAGCTATACTCTCTAAGCTTTCTTTCAGTAACAAACACGAAAGATGTCGATATCCGAAGAGATACGGTTGAGTAAAGACATTGCTCTTTTTTTTTCTTTTTTTATTGAATTATTTTTAAATAAGCATTCTTCTAAAAAAAATTTAATTTCCGCCAAACTGCAAAAGCAGTTTTTTGCAGGGATTTCTCTATTTAAAAATTTTGGTAACGCAATATAATAATGTTTACATAAAAATATAAAAAATATTAAATTAAGCAATAAAATAAAAGTTTTAAAAATTAAATACAAGTAAATCAAGTCTTTTTTTATACCGAAATATATAAAAAATAATAAACAAACATTTTTTTTGACACTGTTTTATATTGTTTGGTTTCCCCTTTTTTTACACACTTAAATTAGAATTTAGAGAACCCTTTTAATACCCTGTCATCGCTCTAATTTCTTTGCCTCCTCTTTCACAGTAGTAGCTGCTCGATTGTGGAATAATCTACCCACTAATGTTAGAGACGCCCCTTCTTTATTTACATTTAAGTCATGATTGAAATGTCACTATCTAAATATTTAAATTGTTCCTTTATCCCTCTTCTTTCCTTCCCATCCCCTCTCCTCTCTTCATAGTAAAGTGTTATTATTTTTTTATACATATATTTATTTTTGTTAATCTTTGCTTTTAATTTTTGTATAAAATTGTAAGATTCAATATGTCCATGTATTTATAGTTTTCTCAAACTGAACGGTTTGGGTAGGTAGGAAGAAATTGCCTTAAAGGCAATATGCCCGCCCTTATATGTATATTTATTGTATATGTATATAAATATACATATAAGACACACACACCCATATACAATCACACACATATTCACATACTTACCAAAACCACACTCCACTTTTTTACACACGCATCCTCACACACAAAAAAAAACTCGCACACATACACTTCTATAAATTATATTTAACTGAACTGGATTTTTATAATTGTATTTATGTGGAAAACTGATTTGGCTTTATTTTATGTTTTTTTTTTATAATGTTGTGTATATTTTTTTGTATTGCTGTTGTTTTTCTTAAAAAACAAAATAAAATAAAATAAATAAATAAAGTGTCAAATAAAATAAAATAAATAAAATTTAAGAAAAAGATTTATAAAACCAATTTTTTTACATTATTTTTATTTATATCACTCTTTTTTATTTCGTCCGGGAGGCTCTTTACTATGCGAGGGAGAATATATGCCCGGGTCTTCTCTCCATACGCATTCAGAGCTCTTTTTTCTATGAAATTTATTATCACTTTTTGGCGCACTATCATATTCTGTACCGTCAAAACTTTACACTTCGGGAAAAGATTTTCGTAGTCATTTTGACAAGTTATCATGTTGGTTTTACTTGCTAACATTTTAAGGAATCTGATTTTTAATTTTTTTATCCTATTTGTATACGTTGCACTCTATATGATATGATTGACGCAACCAGCGCATGGTATAAACAGTACATGATGGCCCTTCTGGCATTACCATCGGCAGGTTGGTTCTGCAAGCAGGAAGATCAAACAGCTTCAGCCGCCTATGTCTAAGGTAGTTATTAGGAATATAAAGAAAAATACTCTCCATTACACCTTTGTTGATCGTAATACCACGGATTAATCGGAAAAATATATAACCAAGCATTCCCAGTATGAAGTCAGACAGGTTCGACCACGGATAGTATTCTCACTCCGTTAAGAAAAGATACCTCAGAATTTTCTTCAGAACCACCTCTAGCACAACAGAATTGTGGGTGTCATCACCACCAAGCCGTAAAGTTGGCAGGGCCGAACACCGATCTGGCCCGCAACGCGTAACCTGACGCAACGTCAGCTCGGACAAGTAATTAAACGTCATGCAGCAAAAGAATATGTACATTTAATCTTGGCATTTCGTGTCGCCCGTCCACCAGCTCCTCGCCTTTCTTCGTAGGTAACAATTACATGTTACCTACGAAGATACTTTAAATTTTCATACATACATATATACATTTCCGTTCAAAAATATCGATGTTATAAAAATATCATATCATTATCGATCCCTGTTGTACTTTGTTAAATATACACGTTTTTCAGTGCTAACTTCATTTTAACCAAATAAATATACACAGAAAACCTTAAAAAATATCGTAATATATTTTAATGAAATACGTTTTTTTTTTGGTTATTTTTTTACAATTTGAAAATTGAGTAAATCTTTGATTTTCCTAATAGCTTTCCGTCCATAACCCTTACACCTCCCCTGCAAAAACAAATTGATATAAAAAACGTATATCACCAACTAAGCGATACGTATAGGACGCAGACAAGGAAAGCGGAGGGGGCGGGAGAGGTATAGAGGTTTGTGGAAGGGATGCTAGTCCGCGAAATTAAGGGTTCACTCCATTTTCAAATAACGAAAAAAAAAGCGTTTCGAAAAAAGTTTACCATTAAGAATGTTCCTCTGAAATTTTGCAAATAAAAAAAAATTGAAAAAAAAAAGTTTGGAAAAAAAAAGTTTGGAAAAAAATTATTAGGATTTAAAAAAAAGTTTACTATTAAGAACGGTCTTATGAAGTTTCACAGTAAAAAAGTTTTGAAAAAAAATATTAGGATTAAAAAAAAATCCATCAAGAATATTTCTCTCAAGTTTTGCGGTCTGGCCGTGGAACACTGTATGTAAAAAAATATGGGTCAAAAATGAAAGAATATCAAATCTGATTTTTGTATCAATAAATTATGTATATTATTATGTTATTTAAAGTTTTGCAATACTGAATTGAATAAATTCAATCAATATTCAAAAGAAATATGAAAACAACAAAATCAAAAGGCCGGATAAACAAAATAAATCATATCCATCTTTTTATTTTTCCATGTTAATTCATACATCTGACACGATCTCATTCGCAGTTCACCTTGTGAGGTCTAAGAAAAATGACTTCGGATCAATTACTAGCTAGTCAAACAATTCGATTTTTATATAAGTAAATAGCACTATTTTATGATACTCGATCAATCAGCCAAGGAATCCCTTTTAAATTTTGATTGTGACCTCAATCTTTTGAGATAATACATTATGCAATATCTATACGAAAATTGATGATACATAATTTGAATAATGCAAAATGATCTACATAAAATGTTAAATAGATAAAATGAAAAATACAGGTACAGTCGGAATATTAAACTAAAAGCGGATAAAACTGCACTATGGCACACAATTCTTGATTAATTTGGCATTTTTTACACAATGCTTTTACCTAAATATGTTGCAGCAGAGAGGGAAAATATTTGTGAGAAGGAAACATGGAAGTTTTTATTTTTTATTTTATTTATTTATTTAAAGTATACATTTTAAAAAGAATCGGCCAGTGTTCAAGTGTTGAAATTTCAATCATAATGGAAATATCTTCTGAATGTCACTGGTAATTTTAAATAAACTTCTGTACAAGTGTCGTATTAAAATAGTGTTAATAAACCTACGTATATCACGAAGTTATAAATAATTCAACAATGTTTTGAGTATGTTTAAATGTTTGCAGATAGGCTGGATTTCCTCTTTAGGGAGTTATTCATAGTAATTCATATAAAAAGAAACTAAAATATTAGTTTTCAGAAAAAAAAAATGTGAAGGTATACGGGTTTTAATTTTAAATAATACAACAAATATTTTTTTATTTATTTTTTCGTTTAATGTTATTCAAAAAAGTAAATTAGGGCAGTCAGCAATGCCATTTAAAAGCTTGGATAAAAACATTAAGTCAGCTATCTGCCGTTTATTATGGAAGGAGTCTATCTTAAAATGTATTCTCGTTTCATTGTAATTATTGAATTGGTAAAAAATTCGTTCTGTACGATAGGCATTTTAATTATTTACTTGGACTTTATTTATTATATATTCATGACTTTCAAACCTTTTTAATAATTCTTTTTTAAAGGTGTCCCACAGTGTGGATTCCGGTATTTTTACATTACAAACAAGAAAAAAGCGTATCTACTTAAAAAATCTAGTGTGATTTTCTTTCCGGGTACGATTGCATAATAATTTTAAATATTTTTATTGAAAATCATTTGATTTGTATCACATCTTCTGACAAAGTAAAAAGAAACTAAAATTCACCGTTTTCAGAAAAAAATGAGAAGGTAAACGAGTTGTTTTTTTTATTTTTATATATTTTTTATTTAAAGTATACATTTTAAAAGGATTCGGACAGTGTTCAGGTGTTGACATTTCAATCATAATGGAAATATCTTCTGAAGATAATTTGGCATTTGATACACAATGCTTTTACCTAAATATGTTGCCACAGAGAGGGAAAACATTTGTGAGAAGGCAACATGGAAATGTAGTCATTTATAGGGCTTGTGACCTGTCATTGGCTGGTTTAAGTGGCCCATTTACACACTGTGTAACATTCACCATTCTCCCCATGTTTAAACATCCACATTTCCTCAACTCTTCCATCTGTTGACTTTTGTGAAGTAAAAAAGCTAAAACCTTTAGCAGGTAGATAAGATTCATCCGGCTAAACCAAATCACCTACTAAGCAACGCCTGAAAACAATTTTCCAATTTTTATACTTCTTTTACCAGGTAGTTAATTTAACAATGTTTGATTATGTCAAAACGCTTGCAGACTGGCTGAATTTCCTCCCTAGGAAGTTATTCAAATGCAAATATGTTGCAACAGAGAGGGAAAACATTTTTGAGGGGTACGTGAAAGTCTATGTATTTACAGGACTTGTAACCTGTCATTGGCTGGTTTAAGTAGCCACTTTACACAGTGTATAATATTCGCCATTTTTCCCATGTTTAAACATCCACGTTTTCTCAACTCTTCCATCTGTTGACTTTTGTGAAGTAAAGGAGCTAAAACCTTTATCATGAGGGTTAAATTTCAGAAGTACTTGTAAATGCCTCGATTTGCATATTCCCTTCTCAAAAATATTTTCCCTTTCTGTTGCAACATATTTTGTAATGAATAACTCCCTAGGGAGGAAATCCAGCCAATCTGCAAGTATTTAAACATACTTAAACATTATTCAATATTTTAACAATATTTCAATATCACGTTTTTTTACATTTTTTTTTAGTAATAAAGGTCTATGAAATACAATACAGTAAAAAAATATTTTTGTGTTAATTATTAGTAGAATAAAAAATGCTTTTAAATTTGTAATTTAGAAATCGGTTTAAAAACGGTGATTCCATTGGCAACGCCCCTAATACGTCACGATTCATGTTTATTTGTTCCTGACATTGAAATTTGTGTAGAACGATTTCATGAATCTTGACGTCACAACCACCAAGGCCAAACATGTTGCGTTTTTCTACTAAAATATTTTTATTGATTTTTTTTATATTTATGAATGAAAACATTTCTCTACAATATCCAAATTGATTTTTAAAATACAATTAATTATTCTTAATCTATTTCATATACTTTTATCGGTAATCGTAGAATGTGATATTTTCCTATTATATTTATTTGTAAATTTGTATAAACCACTTAGACTTATGAATTATACGTCGACCGGTTTCGAGATTACTTCCTTATCTTCAGGATTTGAACTTACTAAGAGTTGTCGTGATTTGTGGGTAAACTTCCCGGTAACCGGAAATGTACCACAAAACTTTGGCTCTTCTCCTGTATTTCATTGGGATTAGTTCTAGATTACTATTTGTTACTTTTTTAATAGTGTTTTTTTTCTTTTTTAATTTTTTTATTGAATTAATTTAAAAGTACAAAATATTTCTCTTTTTCATTTTTTTTTTACATCATTATATATTTTTAAACATAAATGTATACTATTTACCCAAGTATTAGTTTTAAATAATAATACAAATATTTTATTTATTTTTTCGTTTAATGTTATTCAAAATTGTTTTTTTAGTTTTTTTTTAACTGGTTCAAAGTATTTCTAATACCAAATTACTTTTTCTATCGATAATTCTATAACTTAATATGTTTTTTCTTAAATTTTTTTTTTATTGAATATTTTTTTTTTACAAAATACATTTTTGAAAAACAAAATGGGTAAATATACAGAACATCTTATATATAACGTTTCTACCTCTCTAATAAAGTAGATAATTAATAATATTGTTTTAAATGCTCTGTATTACTTACTATTATGCTTACATGTATGTATATTTAATTGTATTTGTAACTAATATGTAAAACGCACTAAATTCCGTATATTTTAATAAAATAAAACTCTGTCATTGGTTGATTTCGGAGAACTAGTGTCTTTATTATATGCAGTTCATTTTTACTTTTAAAAAATTGATTCATTTTTACACTTATTTTCGTGAAACTTAGCCGTACAATTAAATGTTCTAACTTTTACCTTTTTATATCCAATTTCCCATTGCACTGAACATACTGATCAAATTAAAAACATCTTCTTTATTTTCAATTTGCTGAAGTGCGGATAAACGGAGTTCCACTGTATCTTAGCACGGGAAAAAAAATATTTTACTAACTGTCACTACTTAATTCGGCTGATTTTTATTATTTTTATTTTTTTATTAATTATTGAAATCTACAGTCATTTACACAATAATAACAAAATTATGACAGATGCTCGGTGAATGTCTAAGCGACAAAGTAAGAAATGAAGAAATAAGGCGCCAAACCGGATATGTGGATATCCGTGTTTCTGCTTTTGTAAATAATATTATAGTTTAAAATATAAAAACGCCTTTAAATAAATATTGTTATTCGTATGTCCCTAAATGAGTTTTTTTTAAAACTCCTTGGGAATATTGTATATAATTATGTATAATATGTTTTCAATTTAATAAAAAAAAAATTTAAAAAAATAAAAAAAACACTTAGACATACTTCAAATAGTATTAGTTTGAATAACATGTATTACCTTTTTTTATGATTTACCCAAATATTCATATTTTGTAACCCATTTCAAATGAGTTGTAAATTACACGCTATAAGAAAATGGGAATCAATTTGAGGTATTGCGGGGCTTAAACCTGTTTATGTCCGCGACACTAGACTCGGGACCACAATTTGATTCTGATTATGTAATTTAGTTCTTATGATTAATTAATAATAA
>NW_028280439.1:0-16475 GCF_059751315.1 Micrasema longulum
CAAACACCCATTTATTAGTTGTCGTATGAAAAAAAAAACCAACTTGTTATCATAATTACAATATTGAGGTTTGTAAAGAAGCAGTAATTTAACACTGACATTTCTACCCAAAACACAAACCCCGAAGTTTATTTTTGGAACTAATAACTTCAAATTGACAGACAGTACTCAAATATATCCAAATATGTACCGACGGTGATTAGTTTTATCAAATGCATCCTCATATAATAGATATTTGAGCTATAATAAAGCTTTTACTAATATAAACTTTACAAAAACTTACCAAGAACGGACATAAAGGCTTTCCAATTCTTTTATTTATTCAGATAACTCATTGTTTAATTTTAAACGCCTAAAGTTTCATTTTATTTTTTCATTTTTTTAAATTTTATTTTTGCACCACAACAGGCCAGCAGACCTAATTACAGTGGTGAATTACATCACAGAACTCCCAGGCTTGAGAAAAATCACATTTAATGTTTGTGTTCTCACCGGGAATCGATCCCGGAACCTCCCGTCTGTGAGTCAAGCGTCTTGACCACTACACCACGGAGGAGTTGTAAGACTCCTTATTTCTACTCATATTCCAATATGTTTTTACATCTGGGTTTTTTATTTTTATTATCATTTCAAAAACGATCATATCATAACGAATTCCGGTAACAACTGTCATCAAACGGAGGCGATACAGTTGTCTAGGCCGTATACTGCTGATGCCTCCTGAAAGCCTTAACCACGCTTGCCTACTTTACAAGGCATCAGGTTCTCGATGTCCTGTACGTCCAGTGTAACTATGTATTTGTCGGCAGTGTATTATGTTGGAGCCACGAGACGTGAACGTGAACCTGACTTTAAAGGATGCACAAGAGAAGATCGGCAGCCGATAGATATGCCTGGAGGCTCTTTGTGGACACCAGGTGCTCCAACTAGGGACATGGAATGATAATTATTAACCGTTAAACTATGGTGAATACAAGTTATAGACAATATTTTTTCAGTTTGTCCAAATTTTTGTAGACAAGGACTGGATTAAACTCCCTGGGGAGCTGTTTATGTTTATATATTACAACAGAGATGAAGAAAATTTAAAAAAACTTCACAAACATCAACAGATGAATGAATTGAAGGAATATAAATGTTCAAATATGGGCAGAATGGCAAATGATGTTACACAGTGTGTTCAGTGGCCACTTAAACCAGCCATTGACAGGTCATAAGCCCTGTAGATGCCTAGATTTCTATATCACCTTATCTTAAATGTTCTTCATCTCTGTTGTAATGTGTTATGTTAAAGACACTTAAAATATTAAAAAAAAAAAATTGATTTATAGAAAACAATATTTGAAAAAAATAGGAAGAAAACAAAGTAAAAAACGTAGTAAAAACAAAGCAATAGTAATTTTTATTCCAGTTACAAACAAAGTAAAGAAAACAAATTTTAAAATACTGTAAAAAATAATAAGGACCTCCAAAATTAAATTATAATAAAGAATATATATTTTATTTGATTTATAGGGACAAATATATGTTTTTTATTAATACGTATTTTTGGGTGCATAAATTAATAAATATATAAATTTCACCCCTCAATTAAGCGAAAGAATGGCTAAGAATATTTACAATGTGAATGTTGATGGATGCAGAAATAAAGGAAGACCGAGAAAGACATGGCATGACCAAATCCAACAAATACTTGAAGATGGACTTGTCAAAAATCGGAATAATCAGCGCAAGTGCATGAGCAGATGTATGAATGTAGAAGAAGCGAGATCTGTATGCAAATAAAGAGTTTTGTGGCGTTCTATCCTCTCTGCCTACCCTTACGGGGAAATGGCGTGATGGTTTGTTGTAGTTAATTATTATTTGAATGAAAATTGCAACATTATGTTTTACACGTTGCTTTTCTTTAAGAATTTGCGAGTAAAATAATGAATTATAAATCAAACAATAAAAAATGCAATTTCTTTTATTCGGTTAGATCTGACGGTCCAATCCTGCGCCAGTGCAGGTAGAATCTATTTTGGGCTACTCAGTGAAGGGGCCGTCACACAGCTAATTCTCCTCCGGCACTGCATTGCATTAATAATGCTTCCTTTATCACGGGCTGGAAGGAGGAGGTGGCAAGTGCAATGGAGACGAATGCACGTGGAAATGGAATCAAAATGTACCCTTTACGGAGCCTGACACGCCACTGTCACTCCACTTGACAATTAAGGGAGGTTTTATAAGCGGCGATA
The DNA here is from genome assembly GCF_059751315.1 of Micrasema longulum. NCBI lineage: Eukaryota > Metazoa > Arthropoda > Insecta > Trichoptera > Brachycentridae > Micrasema > Micrasema longulum. Next base: position 2,238 of record NW_028280439.1, read on the forward strand.
CGTTGAATAATTCGTCGCCTGTTCCACACTCGAAATTATAAAATAACCCCGCGCTAATGGTTACTCTATTAATGATGTCAAAAATGCATTTCACTTTAGATGTAAATGAGCATAAAGTACTTTTCCTGAAGCGTAACACTGATTGATCTTTAATCTTCGCAATTTCGACCACATACCTGAATACCGCACGCAACGGCTCAGACATAAATGAAGCTTTTACATTTAATCACTACTTTAAATATTTGAAATAATCCCACTTCGCATGTTTATCAGAAAGAGTTCTTCCAACCTCTATCACAACAATGGGCTATCTCTTAGTTTTAGTAACGAAAGAACCCTTTCAATACCCATACACCGCTCTAATTTATTAACCTTCCCTTTCCCAGCAGTAGGTGTTTGATTGTGGAATAATCTACCCACTAATATAAGAGACGCCCTTGATTAATAACACTTAAATCGCGATTGAAACGTCACTATCTGATTATTCGGCTTTTTCTTTCCTCTTCTTCTTTCATTCGTTGATTTTTATTTAAATTTATTTCTATGTCTTAACATATTTCGTTCATAATAAAATTAAAATTAAAACGACTGTGTTTATGTTTTGTGCTTGTTGAAATTAAAAGTCTGTGTTTATGTTTAATAAAATGATGTTAACTTTGTTAAATAACTCATTTGAGGCATGTTTCACTTATTGTAAAATGTTTCCTCGGCACGGGGCACCCCAGTGAGGGAACATTATTCTAGATAAAAAAAATAATACAAACATTGTAAAAGTTTATATGAATAAATAATTTGAATTAAAAAATTTCACTGCATTTAATGTATCAATGCGGTGCTCTATGTACTACAGGGTGTAGATAAAGGGATTTACGAAAAATGAAAATTTTCGATTGTGAAAAACGTAGTTTGGATTTTTAATTCTACCACTCAGTGCATTTCGGAATATCTTCCCTTTTGGGTAAACATAATCTCGTACAATCCTATCAAATGATTTGAAGAACCCTAATCTATAGGGTATGTAATCCTTCGTTCGTGAAATAGGATTTCGATTTGAAAGGTTTCACAAACGCTTACCGTGCTCTTATATAAGTGGATCCACTCCTTAGGATCCCAGTGGGAGAAATGCCGTTCAAGATCTTCAGTGTGAGGAACTCTCCAATTACAAAACCCAGAATGTGACATTTAATAGAGTTTTACTATCACGCGTGTAACATACGTTGAACAAAATAAAATATCAAATTATCTCATATATTACTCTATGGCGCGTTTTAGGAGCTCAGAATTTTTGAGAGTCCTTAAAAAAAAAATATCGGTAAATGATTTTGATTGGGTGACTTTTATCATTATTCTGTCTTATTATTTTTCTAACTACTTTTGTTTATTTGATTGAATTTTTTTTATTGACAATTCTTGATGGAATTCCATTGTAATGATTTACTAACTTATATTTACATATAAGTTACAAATTAAAAATACTTGGTACACTTCCACTGTTTTTTCGACCAATTTGCGCTTTCACCCTCTAATGGGCATCTTCAGACTCTAATGGCATCTTCAGACCAGTGAAAGCGCTAATTGGTGGAAAAAATAAGTGGTACTGCATAAAGTATTTTTAATTAGTACATTACTTTTGTTTTATAACCTACCATTTCATGCTGAAATTATAAAAATTAAGCTACAAACATTCCTTATAATGACACCACTATTAATTATTATTGTCACTATGGCACTTCAAAGAATTCAGAGTACTAAATATTATTTAACAGTATATATTGAGAACGGTAGTGGTTAGACACACCAATAGACATTTACCCAAGCATAATACATGATACTCTAATAGGGATCTGATACTAAGTAAAGGGGTCAACACTGTTCTGGCATCGAGACAACACTATTACGTAGGCAAAAAGGTCCATAACCTTGGAAACCAGAAACGAAGGTGCTGACCTCGCTCTTTTATGACATTGGTAGTAGGGAGTCAGAAAAATTGATGCATGCCACGGATTGGATATTCTTACTGGATGTCGGATGAATAATTAAAAAAAATATAAATACCGATGGCAACCATGAAGTTTCGCATTATAAATAAATTATCTATTTTTTATGAATGTATGTTTGTGTATGCGCATGGGTGTGTGTACGTGTGTGTGTATGTACATGTGTATATATGTGTGTATATATATATATGTGTATGTATGTGTATGTGTGTATGTATATGTATCAAAATGTGTATACGAATAAGATTATATTTTATTAGTCTGTGCTCTCTTTAATTTGTTAACTATTATCATATATTAGAATGTAATTGCCTAGCTTGGAACGGGGTATGTGCCCTTGTTAGCTGGGCAAAGTGAACGTAAAATTGTATTTTCGATTAAAAGTGTAAATAAAAAATTTCTTTCTGTATGTACAATTATATTAAAAGTCTTAAAAATTTACATTTTGTGCTATGTTTATTATCTCATTAACAATCCGAAAAAAAAGAAGCCTGTATCAATTGCCGGTTCTCGGAAGACAAAAAAACGACGATCCGCCAGTCTACGGTGACGTAGTATCATTGTTCTGTGTTGATATTAATTAATTAAAAGAAAAAAAGATTTTCCCGAAGGAGTGATTTTTTCGAAATTAATAGTAGCTTATGACGCTTATCAGCTCTCCGGCTATTATTATGCTTAAAACACGTGAATCGATCGCTCCGTTACGACGTAAAAGAATAATACAGCTTTCCACTAATAATGTTCTTGGGGAGTGATTTTTTTACTTCTCAGCTCTCCGGCCATCCTTATGCAAAAAATCAAATCAATCGGTGGCTCCGTTGCAACGTGACGTGAAAGAAATACAAACAGACACACTCACTTTCGCACTTATAATATCTGTACCTTAAAGGATAAACCACGGGAGTCACATTGAACGAAAAGTTCAGAAAACAAAATGTTGTGATTGTGTGGTTTCCAAAACATCGTAATTTATAATTAAATGAGATAAATGAGATAAAAAGCTTCAATGTATAAAAAAAGCTGACAATGTAAAATAATGATTATTTTAAAAATAAGAGTAGGGGAGACCGAGGAGAGTTGTAACTGAGGAGAGTTGAAACAATGGCAATTTCAAGAAATCTATGATCGATGGCAAACTGGCAACATCACGCATTTATTGTTTTTTTGACGTGCTACTTGATGGAGTCGGCAACAGCAGTCTACAGGGAGTGGTTGTGTATATGCGACTAGACGGAAAAAAATACCAAAGATAAGTTTTTGGCCAGTATTTTAATAGCCTGTTATTCGATACGTATAACATAAACGCTGGCGTGATATTATTTCTAATGTGCATTGACTATTCAACTTTCAAAGCGTGATATTGTTGTTCATAGTTCGCCTCTAGTTGAAAGGTCAAAAGCCATTATTCTAAACAAAACTTGATTTTTTGGGCCTAGAAAAAAAGCAGCTTGTTTCAACTCTCCTCTTTTATTTAATTTATAACTTTAATGTTTTGGGGTGCAGATTTTGACACCGAATTGTTAATTGTTCTTGTTTCAAAATGTCCAATCAATATGCACGAAATATTCTATTCCTATAACTTATAATTACTGTTCGATAAAGCCTAACCAATATATTTTTATTGATCAACACACCGATGGTTGATTACAGCAGTTAAATTTGTTTCACGCGTATTTTTCTTAATAAACTTTCTTGTTTTAAAAAAAGTAGTGTTTTTATTTAAAAAAATAACTAAACCCCCAAATAACAAGCTGTCCTTGACTTGACCTCTGTCTCAACTTACCTCAGTACTGGGAGAGTTGTAACGCAAGGAAATTTTTCAATATCAGCGGATTTTCTGATTGATTTCGATTATTTTTTCCTATTGTTTTCTTTAGAATAAATGGAGTATAAAATTAGCTAAGTTAAATGATAAAGTTGATTGAGTTAGGTCTATTTTAGACTGAGATATACTAGGTAACGTCAAAACTGTTTCAACCCTCCTCGGTCTCCCCTACATGTTAAATTACCGTATCTGAGACAACTGATGTTTTTTTTGCATTATAACAAAGTAGGCTTAAATTTTTTATTTTATCTTTAAAAATATTTTTTATGACGAAAATAGACTTCGGTATTGTATTTACGTATAAAATAGCTTACTGCGATTATTTCTACATTTTTAACTTCAAAGTTGGAAAAAGTTAATTATAACAATCATACAAAACATACTAAAAATAAATTATTACATTCTTATTACGTGTTATTCGAAATTGTGTAAACAAAGGTTCCGGTGCATATCTGCTGGTTGAAAAATCTAAATGAATCTCCTATTCTCTCATATTGCAGAATGTTCGGAATTTTATTCCCCGAATGCCTGCATACAAATGTGAATTTATGAACACACGATTTGGTTTATTTGTCGCTTTCTTAAAGTGAGCTGTACAATGTACTCTTATCTGCTCTACACTCGACGATAAAGTATTAAAATACTTACAGTCCTTTTAGTAAGATTCCGCTCTAGATTTCAGTTTGCTTTTATATTCGCAAGCCAAGTTATTGTTTTTCTTAAGGCTGTAGTCGGGTAAAACCTTAGAGTATATACATATGAGAGTAAAACGCACAAAAAATGAAGAAATCGTACAATTTTGTCATTTTACAACGAATGTTTTTTAAAAATCGAGCAATAATGATAAATAAAAAAAAACTTAATTTACAAAATAACAATATTTTTTTAAGGTATTTCTGTTAAAGAATATAGTTTTATATAACAAAAATATAATTACTTTTCGACCGGCAAATTACGCCATTTCAAATTTAGACTAAACTTTGGTATCGCAATTCATATAAAGACAAGGTATTGAACTATATTTTTTGTAACGATTTGAAGATAATAAATTGAACATGAAACTGGTCTAAGCAAAATCTTATTTTTTTTGTTTTTGAAAAGAAATACAACCATTTTAAATCAAATGCATTTTGTGAAATTTTTATTAATGTCTACGTAAATTTATGCCTTTTTTAAAAAAAATCGTTTTTTTAAAAAAAAACAGATAGTTCTGGTTGTAATATTCAATTCCTAACAATACCATTTTCAGGTTTTTATTATCTTCATACCGGCCCTTAGGCGGTCGCGGAAAGAAGTGTTTTCTGTGATCTACATTATAATGCGTTTTTAAAATCAAAATTTTGATCGAAACATACATATCTTTTGTGTAATTTATTAGACAATTAAAACTAAGATCAGTATGATGTTATTTTTTTATAAATAGTTTGTTTGAATTTGTTAAAATAATTCTACAATTAATTTTATGTCATATTCAAATAATCATAAACAACGTCGTTTTATTCGTACACAAAAACGATTAAATTGCATAATTATCTAGTACCTACCGATACTCACTTCACTTAACAGCCATTAATTCAATATGACAATGCAATCAGCATCTAACTTCATTCTAGTGTCCGTTTGACGTTTCGCATTGTTATGGGTTATATATAAAAAATATTTGAGTGAATAATTAGCTCTTTTTAACATTTAAGTCTACTTGGATAATTATTGTAAGCCGGTAAGTACATTTTACATTTTGTATTTTTATAATGTTAATATTTAAAAACTTAATATTGTTAATTGCAAATCAGAAACAAATATGAATTATAAGTTTATTATAACGTTTATAAGTTTTATTTAAGTTTTATAGTTTATAAGTATTATAAGCTTGTTGCCACAGTTTTATAGTTAGATCGCACTGCCTCGTAATCTAATTTTATGAAAAGGGGAAGTTTAATTTAACAATAACGAATTACTAGCTATAAACTTATCGACACATACAAAAAATTATGACTATCTACAGCAGTGGCGAACGGTGAGTTTTTAAATTGGTAAGCTATGAAAACTCTGATAAAATGTCCATAGCGGTAGTATGGCATATAAAAACAAGTCTATTTTATATTTAATAAATAATTCCTAACAAACGGCTCCAGCGGCTAATAGTTTTGGTAAAAATATTTTCTAATGTAGCACAAACATTTGATTTAAAAAAACGTATTTGCAAAAAAAAAATTGGAACCTCTATGGACTCGAACCCCCGCCTGCGTCATTGGAAAGCCACGACCCATCCGCGGAGCTATTTCACGTTTTGGGACATATGTCGAAAAAGTAATTAATAAACTGAGTAATTCATTAGCATACCGGTGCATCTTTAGTTAAGTCAGACTATTATAACGTGTCTTGAAATAAAACACTATTTCTTAATTAATGATAATAATTAAATAATTTAAAAGTATTCCTTACCGAGTACAATAGTTCTCCAAACATAACATAAATTACGTTTTAAGAATCATTGTTTCATTGACTTTTATATCACATTATTATTCACAAAACGACATAAGTTATACATTTTATAATTCTTCATATATATTTATTCTTAACACTATACACTAGTAACGTTTTTATCATAACTCTAACTTAATTTTTAAAGTTTAAATGGATACTGAAGAATAACCTACAATATTCAACTGTCATCGTATGCACAAAAACGAATTACAATTCAAAAACAATTAGCGAATGTTTGTTTTTTAAAACCCACTAAAGGATTTATACTATATTATGGATTAATATATCAATTCGTTTCGATTAAAATATCAAAATATTTATTTATTTAAAAGCAAATTTACTTTCAAACCACCGAAACATACTTATGTTTCAATTCAATTCAAAGATCAATTACTTACTTATTATTGTAACTTCTGTGTTAAGACAAACAAAATATATTCGTTATCTCTTTCTCACACATAACGAGTGCGTATATTGTTACCTCCCTTAGACTGTCGTAAGTCAAATTGATGTATTTTAAAGAATACTAGCCCTTATGAAAAAGTATTGAAATACTAAATTGCATTTATGAAAGCTGTAAGATTTTACTGTAATCGCAAGTGTATTTTTTTGAACGAGATTCTAAAGTTTTAGGTTAAAGACGTATTTGAATTAGTGATTTTGAAGTGAGCAGAGTAATCTCGTGTAATCCAGTAGTAATAATTTTGGCCAATAGAGGCGCAACTGGTCGCTGTATGGAATAAAGGAATATTATATAGATTTACTTACCCAAGAAAAGTAATATATTTTTTTGGTGATGTGTTTTTTCCTAATAATACTACAGTATTATAAAACATTAATTGTCAAAAAAATATGGTAAACTGCATGTAATCGATTATAAAGAGCATTCGCCCCTGATCTACAGCATGTGAGTTAGAAAAATGTAAGATAAGAAACTTTTAAATAAGTTGAAAATGAGATTAAACGGCAGGTATCTTTATATATATATATAATTCTTCTGCACGTGTGATGTCACCGTACTCCTCCTAAACGGCTTAACCGATTTACGCGCGGTTTTCAGAGAAATATAGATCTTTGCGTGTTCGTAAATATTAAAATCTCCAATCGAATATGTAAAAAAGAAGTTAGGAGCATAAATGTTTTATTCATCGATCTACCAGGGTTGCATTCGAGGAGAATGCATTTGCAAAAAATGGAAAGATGTTATTTTTTGTGTATAAAAAAATTTGTTTTTGAATGTTTACAAACAGCATTTGTTTATTATGGATCTTATCTTTCCTTAAATTCTATATAATTTCTACCCATTTATTTTTTGGATTTTTGGTAATACTAAAATAATATTAAAATCAATATAAAAAAAAAATCGTTTTCCTACTTAAGTACATATTTCTGTTGGTGAGAGAACCGGAGTTTGACGTTTGCTAAAAGAATGCCATATTTGAAAAAAAAAATTATTTTATGATTTGGAATATAACCATAAACAAGTACCTAGGTACCTACTTGAATTCAATATTTGAATTAAAACAATTTTTAGTTTTGGAATTTAATCATAAACTAGTACCTACGTACCTATTTATCAATGAAAAGTAGAAAAGTTTTTCTAAGCTTACAGTAGGCAAGCCAAATTTTGGGCAGGACAACGTCTGTCGGGTCCGCTAGTATATAATAAATTATCTATGGCAACAATAATAATTATTGGTGAACTTTCCACTTGAAAACGCTTAACAAGTCTTCAAAGATATCAATGTGTCTAGCAGTGTCCTTGTGTAAGTTATTATACTCCCTTCAGAGAGTTATATGTACTCGTATATCCTGTATTGAAGTACAAATGATCAACTATAAATATATATGGATAACGTAGTTTTGGGTTAGCGTAGTATAAGGATTTTCAATAGGAGCGCTCGAACTTTGACAGTGTATAGCGGCCATGTTGGTGAAGCTACAGATGTCAAAATTGGAAGTATTAATCATTGATGTTATGTTAATCATTATAAAAAAACTCAATGTTGAGCAACGTGCGCTAACAATTAAACTTTACTATCAAAATGAGTGCTCAGTTCGAGGAACGTTTCGGATGAAAAATCATTGTCCGCGACGAGGCCCTTTCTTGGATGAATGGCTATGTAAACAAACAAAATTGTCACTTTTGGGGAAATAACAATCCACATTAGATCCATCAGTTGCAAATGTATCCAGAAAACGTTGCTGTTTGTTGTAGATTATGATCCTGGGGGTCATTGGCCCGTACTTCTTCCAAAATGAACAGCATCCGCCATAACTGTCAACGGCGAGTGGTACAGGTCGATGATAACCATTTTTTGGCAATCTGAATTGGAAGTTAGACGACGCTACATTCCATACAGCGCATGAAACAATGGATCTTCTGCACGACAAATTAAACGGCATGGTTATCTCGCGTTTAGGCGGCATCAGCTTGCCACCCAGATCTTGTAATTTAAGGTCATTTTACTTTTTCTTGTGAGGCTACTTTAAATCACTTGTTTATGCAAATAAGCCGCAGACGTTTGATGCCTTAAAAGTCAATGTAAACAATGCCATCAATGATATTGAGGCCGAGTAATCGGAAATTGGTCTTTAAAAAAGGCTTTACCTTACTACCCATTATTTAATAATACTCGTATATGTACCGTGAAACGGGTTCAAATAATACATTCTTTTATATGTAAGTTAATAGCCTAAATAGGTACTCCGCATGCACGGGTTTAAAAATCAATATTGCAAAAACCTATGTATTGTGTAACACTTCGTACTTTGATACCCAAAATCCCCTGACTCTGTCAAACCAAGCCATCGAAAGGGTCGAGAGTTTCAAATACCTGGGAGTATATATTACGGAAAATGGCAGCTTTCAAAAAGAACTGGGAGTGCGGCTAGGAATAGCAGGCGCCACATTCAATAGTATGAAGGCTGTCTGAAATCGGACATTTACTCAGTGAAAACCAAATGCCACCTATATAACGCCTGCATAACACCTGTTCTCTTCTACGGATGCGAATTGTGGCACCTCACTTAGGCCCAAAGCAGCAAAAAAGAGTTTTGAGAATAGGTGTCTCAGAAGAATTTTGGGTGTGCTGTGGTTTGATTTTGTGAGGAACGAAGTAATAAGAGAATGAACGCACTGGTGACAACTGTCATCAAGCGGTGGCGATACGGTTGGCTTGGCCATGTGCTGCAGATGCCTCCTGAGAGCTTTAACCACGCTTGCCTACTTTACATGGCATCAGGTTTTTGACGTCCTGGACGTCCACTGCTGATGCGTCCTGTCAGAACTACAAGACGTGAACCTGATTTAGAAGGATGCACAGGAGCTGGCAGCCGACAAAAATGCTTGGAGAATCTTTGTGGACTCCATATGCTCAAACTAGGGAGCGGACATGGAATAATAATAAAAATAAGAAAATATATAAGTCAGTTCAGATACAAACATTGAGTTCGACGCGCGTTGTATTTATTAAAAATAAAATAAAGTTGTTATGATAAAAAATAAACAGTTAAAACAAATAGAGCAAGACGTACAGCATCATTATTCTAAAAATAATTTAATATTAGTTTGAAGTCCGTACTAAACTTAAATGCACTCAATTCTAGAGTGTTCTTTTAAAATTCCACAGAGAGACGTAAATCCCTCCAACTCGAAGTTCAGATTTTCTCAATCATTCCAAACTATCGGCTAAATGCACCCATGTTGCACTTTTTGTGGTCAATCTTCAGTAGACCTGTTGAATCTATTCAATTTCACTGAGTGCATCCACTTCTCACACACATACATGCTGGATTGGCCAAGGAGAAATTCTGTGAAAGAAATTTATGATACAAATTCTTGGAAACAGTTCATGAAGTATTTTTGTAAGTAAATTTTATGAATTTTTGTGGATTCTGAGATAAACATAAAATTTATTCATTAAAATTAAATATCGCATACATTGTCAAAAAGTTAACAGGAAAATCGTTAAATTATTTATTTGTACATATGCATTAAGTTAGTAAAAACATGTAACACTGAACGAAGGAAAATCATTAAAAATAAAACGAAGCCACAATAAAAACTCAAAAGTAACTTAAAAAATACCTTTGCAAAATTAATAGATTATTTATATTTCTTTTAAATAAAAATGAATTCAACGAATAATTATGGTATTTAACTGTATTATCTAGTTTTGAAAGTAAGTCGGATCTTGTATTTTATTTTTTATGATGCCTTAACATTACCAAACAATAATAACAAAAAGTTAATTTTCTATAAACCAGACTGGTTGCAAATTATGTGGGTATGCATGGGTCAAGTATTGTCATAACTTCTACACCCCCTTTACCCACAACCACTGTTCATTTCCCACATCAGTACTTTTCGATCACCCGCCACATTATAACCTCGTGTCGTACATCGCGCGTTTATTTAGTTGAACGTGTGTGCCTCATTATAAAACTTTTTTTCCACCAAGGACCAGTGTTGAGTTCCAGATCAGGGCCTGCCCTAGTGTTAGTGCCGCCACAAGTATCAAGTCGGATCTGACAAGTCCATGAAGATCAAGAACCAGGTTAGTGGCATCCCTTCCTAACCTATCTCATTTGCTGGGGATGTGACCGATTTACACAGCATAAAGCATATCGAGAATACTCACTTATTTACATGAAATTTATTTACAGTCCACTCCGCTCAATAATATCGTAGAAGCCCTAGGGGTTTTCTCCCACTATTTCACACCCCGCATCCGCGTGGGTTTTCCCACCACAGACAAAAGAATATCAATATCAATAGGGCAGCTCATATTTTTGTTTTGCAAGTTCTAGAGACAAATATCACATGCACTCGCCTATCCATAGGGTCTACAGATATGGTTATCAGTATGAGAATAAGGTTGATATATTTGTTTCCGTACTTGATAGTTATAAAACAAGGTTGATTTTTAATTTTTTCTCGTAATGTAATTCATAAACTTTTCTTAATGTTTAAAAATATTATGGTTTTTTCCTTTTTCATATTCATGTATATTTTTAAAAATATTTTTGTTTGCTTATGTGTATTTACTTGTTACTATTGTTATTGTCATGCAATTTTTTTTATTACGTATTTTTTTTATTCATATTTATATTCAATGCATACGTTAAAAGCGATTTATGCTTTATTAAAAAATAATAATAACACAAAATATAATACAAAGTATGGTTAAAATTAGCATTTTATTATAAACAAAGTATAAAAACGGTTTCGGTATACTTATTTTAGTAAATTTCTGAGTACACACATCACTACGTTTATTAAAACAAAACAATCTCACATAGTCATGGCGCTGTGCGTGGGTATACTAAATCTAGAATATGTTTTAAAATCGATGGTCCAACGCAAATCAAATGTTTATTTTTCTTATTAAGCTCTTGCTATTTATTTACAAATTATTATTCATGAACCGTAGAATTAAAAAAGTTCAGAAATCGCGTACGCGCATCAAACTGAAGCCGACTAAACTTATCAAAAATCTTAAATCTGTTTTGTAGAAAAAAAGGTTTGGAGCGTAAATATTTTATTCATCATTGGCGTGGGCTGTATTCGATGAGAATTCATGTATTTAAAAATTGGGAGGATGTTATTTTTTTAACACGTAAAAAAAAATTGTATTTGAATCTTTATAATCAACGTTCGTTTTTAATGGATCCCAATCAGCTAATTTCGTTAAATTCCTTATGATTTATACCCATTTTTATTATATTTCTCGATTTTTTCCAATACTAAAATAATATAAAAGGCATTTATATATTTAAAAAAATCATATCCCTACATTAAGTGCACCCCTGTTGGCAAAAAGAGCAGTTTGAGATTGACAAAAATAATTCATATGACGTAAAATAATAAATTACAATATTTTTAGGTACGGAATTCAATTATTTACAAGTACCTAGGTACCCACTCACAAAAAAAAAGGTTTATAATCTTTTTCACATTTATTCGAACGGTTTTTACACGCTTTCAAGACACTGTCAGGCATTTTATTGTCGAATTAAATGTCAAGCTCACGTCTAAACCCGACTGGCGGTTAAAGATCGACTAAATACGCATTAGGCCTCACCAATCGTTTGTGCATAAGTTCAATGTCATAATTTTACAGGGCTCAATGTGTCACTAGTTTTATTTAAGAAAACCGTTATTTGTTTGGTTTTGTACAATCACTATGAATAAAATTTTTGTAAGTATCATCATAATCATTCCCTTTTCGCACCTAATGGTGCATAGGTCACTGGATTGTTACACCAATCGTAGCATATCTCGATCGATTTTGTTACATGAAGGTAAGGTGGTCAGTCTTACGCTTCAGGTACTAGTCCAGATACAATGAAATATTCTTGTGTGAAAACACCCTTTTAAATAAATATTTCAAATCAACCATGTCGGGAATCGATCTCGAGACCTCTCGCTTGGTAGGCAAACGCGCTGACCATTACACTATGAGGCCGACAAAATGTAAGTTTACCCAATAATATTTTATTTAGAGAGGATACGCGGTTTGACCTTTCTTTGTACGACGTGTTTCCGTATTTTTTTCCTAGTTTATCGCACTAAAGCAGTAATTTGCACAATACAGATATTGACCATTGGTGTGTTCCTATTGTTTTGTTTTTTTTGATAAATTAATTATTATGTAAACTACGTCCAAAAACGTATAAAAGAGCCCGGTTTTATCTGCTGTCTACGGGTGGACGGTATACAAATATGATATTTTTGAAAAACTTACTGATAAATAAAAATTAATTTTGATAATCTGTCTTTAAAAAAATTGAAAAATCGTTTCAGTCGTGAGGTGTGGAAAACGGCACAGCGAAACGTCGATTTTGTCTATTTTAGTTAGGCATAAAAGGTCTGACACACAGTTGTCATTTTTGCACAGTATTGAGGGGGCATCTGCAAGACAGTGACAGAAAACCAATTTATCAAAATAATACCACCTATCCTCACAACTTATGTAAACTGAAACACAAAAATAATATTGTATATGTACATATCTAATTTTATCTAAATAAAATAATTGATTCGAAACTTTCAAATGTGCTAATCTGTAATCAAATGTAGCAGAAGAAAAACATTGTCAGGGTCAGCTCGTCTTGTTGTAAATACGACTATTTAAAAAATACATGACAAATATTAGAATTAAGTTGTAAAAATCAACCAAAAATTGGATCCATTTCAGCCAGAAGAAGAAGTAAAAGAAGTCGTAAAATATTCAGATGAATGAGCTTCAAAAAGAAAAGAGAAAAAAAAACTTTTAAAACGTTTGACACAAATATATATAATGTGTAGTTTTACCGAAAATTTAACCCTTGACAATGGAGACAGCAACAGATATTGGGAAAATTTTTCGCTTTCCTCTGATAAATAACGTGTTTATCGCCAATTTCTATTGTGAATCTCCGCCAAATGAAATCATATTTGTAAAATCACTTTTTCTATTCTCCAGAAAATGATTTACCGGATACGATACATCTTTCATATTATGGGATTTAGAGTGAAAATCTTAAATGTTAGGTAAAGAAATATATTTTTTGGATAATTTTACCGAGATGTCTTAAGTGTCTGTTATATCGATCCATTGGGGAAACAAGGTTCTATGTAGATTCATATTTTTTTTAAGACATGAAAGTTTGAAATGAACACATAATTTAATCTAAATAGGTGCGAAGGTTTTCACGGTCACTGTTATCAATGTGTTTATTTTTAGGGTGATACTGTGTGTGTTGGATTAGTTCCGACGTTTCGGTTAACATTGCAGGAGCTGTATTCGTTTGGGACTGTGGAAAAAATAAAAAAAACATTCATCAAACCAAAAATATAAGAATCCCCCGGAAACATAATTATATATGGAAACGGAATGGAATTATACAAAACACTCAGTTTAACCCGAAGATGGCTCCTGCAAT
>NW_028280440.1:0-30986 GCF_059751315.1 Micrasema longulum
TTTCGGTTCTGTCTGCTTTTGACATGACCAGACTTAAGATTTTGGTTTATCTGATCATGCTTTACTAATACTTAATAAAATAAATAAAACAACTTTGTTTTTAACCACTAATTTTTATTTTTCACCGACCGGTTTCAAAGCAAACAAGCTTCTTTGTCAAGTTTTAAGTACCTTATAACTAAAATAATGAATAACCACAAAGTTAGTGCTTCAAATATAAACTTTACTAATACTTATTTATGCCTTTTATTTCATTGTGTATTTAACATTTATTCTGATAAACTCGTAAGGTATAAACAATAAAAAATTTGGGCGTTTTGAAGTGACTATTAACTTATTTTATCAACATATTACAACAGAGATGAAGAACACTTTAGAGAAGGTAATATAGAAGTCTAGGCATCTACAGAGCTTATCACCTGTCATTGGCTGGTTTAAGAGGCCACTTTTTTTTTTTTTTTATGAAAAGAAATATTAGCGTTCTTATAATTTACCCAAATATTTCAATTTTGGTGACCATTTTCAACGAGTTGTAAATAACTCACTATTAGAAAATGGAAATCAAGTTGGGGTAGAGTGGGGTTCGAACCTCGGACCTCTGATCCGTTAGTCCGCAACACTAGCCACGGGACCACAACCCGATTCATTCACCATTCTGCGCATATTTAAACATCTATATTTCTTTAAATCTTTCATCTGTTGATTTTTGTGAAGTTAAAAAGCTGAAACCTTTATTTATGCGGGTGAGATTCCTATAATTAAATTATTTCATCTACATACTAGGCCACGCCTTAAAATCTTATTTTTTTCAATTTCTGCACTTTTTCATGGACCAGGTGGATTTATCAACAATATTTTGAGTTTGTTCAAATTTTTGTAGACAAGGACTGGATTCAACTCCCTGGGGAGCTGTTAATATTAACATATTACAACAGATATGAAGAACATTTTAGAGAAGGTAATATAGAAGTCTAGGCATCTACAGGGCTTATTTTTTTAAATTTTTATTTTTTTATTTATTAAGGAAATCATAGTCTTTATATAAATATACGGTACAAAAGAACAATTAAAAAAAGTAAGACCAATTTTAGATTTTACACTAATTTATTGTGAATACAGGAGGAGAGGGGAAAAAATAATTACATTCTAAAAAAGGAAAAAATAAATATTAAATAAAAAGTACATAAAAGGGAGATGACATTATACCTCCAACTTTACTTTCCTCCCTCTCTCTCTGCTTCCATGAACATTAATATTTCTTAGTAAAAATACACAACCAACATAAATTAGATGCAGGTAGTAGATGTACACATGAATAAGTATAAATGAAGAGTTGAAATTAAATGTTAAAGTTAAAATTAAAAGTTAAAATTAAAATTTAAAATTAAAAGTTAAAATTAAAAGTTAAAATTAAGAATTAAAATCAAAAAGTTAAAACTATGACCTATCATTGGCCGGTTTAAGTGGCTACTTTACAAACTGTGTAACATTCACTTATTTAAATAAGTTTCGGTTTCGGCGGAAAATATTGTTTCGGTCGTTCACCAATCCTATGCCTATCCCTTTGATATATTTTTTTGCCAGTAATCGATGTCCTTTTCAGCCCGTGAATTGAGTTAATCGAGCAGAATAATTTCGGCCTTTTTGGAGTAAAAACCTGCCAATGAATAATGGAAGAAGCCGGCTTAATTGTGCTCCCATAATCTACGCAGTAACAAACCCGCTCCGTCCCCCGATGCCACCAATTAGAATGCAGCATGCATATTCACAGCGGGGGCGGATTAGTAATTCGGTAAAAAAGACGGGGGTGACGTACCCCATTGAATTAATGTATCCTATTTGCATCCCCATAACAAGTTCGCGGGTCTGGAACACGACGTAAAGGGGTGAACGACTGGTACTGGTTTAAAAAAACGTATTTTAGTAGCTGAAAAAAATACTTTATGTAAAGATGAAAATAAACGAAGGACTTTTGCAGTTCTGAACTAAACCATTTGAAATAGAGTATTTGTAAACAATTAAAATTAGGAACTAACTAATAGTTACACCAGCGGTCTGATTCTAAGTTCGCGATAATTTAACACGAGCTCGTGTTAACAGAGGTGCCATTCCGATCCATTCTCGTGTATTTTGTATGTAAATACACGGGATAATACGGCCACGAGAGCGTTTGGAATACCAGCCCAGAATACGGATTTGAATTTACGTTCGAAGTAAAGCGCCGCCGTGTTGTCATTTCAGCGTACACTTGCGATAGCACGGACTCAGAATCTGACCGCTGGGCCTCGATTATGATGGGAAGATAAAATTTATCTTAAATTTTAACCACATATTGAAATTAAGGTTTCTGTATGAAAAATAGAACATGTTTACAATGTTTTTTTTCTTATCATTCTCAATTACCGGTTACCGATGAAGATACTTTAAATTTTCATCCAAACATACACACTTTCGTACATAAATATCGATATTAGTTTATATCGTCTCAGTATAAACCGATGAAGATACGGACGGAGAAGTACTAAAGATCAATGTACCTAAAAACCCAGCTTCGCAATCGATAATTTAAATAAAATACGTCTCGTTCATCCCTAGATTCATAATATTTTTTTAAAACTGCATATACACAATATTAATAATGCAACATAATAAAGTAATTAACAGTTAAGTAAGTATATGTGCATGTCATCATTCGAGTCAATTTGCTTGCTTAACTTTTATGTAATTATTAAGTTTACTCTTTTATACAATTAATGATCAAATAATTAAGCCATTTTGTTTGCTTGTTGTCTTCATCTTTAATTGACTGTAAACTAAAAACTCTTGCAAGCAAATTAATGAAATGAATAAATAAGAGTTAAGTGTATAGCAAATTTTACCATTCATGTGTTTTTGTTCATTATTTATTTGAATATCAAAGTCTAGGCATCTACAGAGCTTATGACCTGTCAATGGCTGGTTTAAGTGGCCACTTTACACACTGTGTAACATTCACCATTCTGCCCATATTCAAACATCTATATTCCTCCAATTCTTTCATCTGTTGATGTTTGTGAAGTAAAATAGCTTAAACCTTTATTTATGCGGGTGTAGATGCCTAGACTTCTATTACCTTCTCTTAAATGTTCTTCGTCTCTGTTGTAATATGTTAATATAAACAGTTCCCCAGGGAGTTTAATACAGTCCTTGTCTACAAAAATTTGGACAAACTCAAAATATTGTTGAATATCAAAATTTTCAGGGTATTTAAAAAATATTATTAGTTATATTCAATGCTTTATTGTTTATTTAAATTTTGCTACCAAAGCTTTAAATTATAATTTTTTTTACAAATGTATAGGTATTTATATATTTAAATAATATATTTTTATTTATTTATTAATTTATAAATTTATTTGTAAGGTTGTTTTTTTACACTAGAATATGTAATTGTCCCTGGACATTAATATGAAATATTTATTTAAAGGGGTGTTTTCACACTAGAATATTTCATAGTCCCTGGACTGGTACCTGAAGCGCTAGACTGATCATCTTATCTTCATGTAACAAAAAAAATCAAGGTATGCTGCGATTGATGTACCAATGCAGTGCCCTATGCACCATTAGGTGCGGAAAGGGAATGCATGTACAAAGAGTCGAATAAATATTTTAAGGAATACTGGGGATGTTTCTTAAACCCCCCTCCCCGGTGATGTGTAGCTAGTACACGTTGCGTCTAATAACTATAATATCTTTATAAATATAATAAATATTGGGTTTAGATTTTCAGTATTCCTCCATTACACATTTACGTATCGACTGAAATAATTTGTTCTTTCTCTCTATGGATCGCCCTCAATAGACTACGGGTGGGTGTTACACGATGTAAAAAAATCTCCAAAGGTGGGGGTACCTCTCTGGTGACGATATATTGTGTAACCCAGGATAACAGCCACCTGTTGACATGCCCGCTCGTGGAGGAAGGCTCCACTCCTGGGAACCTAATTGTGGCAAACGACAAGGCGATATCTGTCGCCGCATATTGGAGTGGCAGGATATAATCCAACCGGACACGCTGATATAATATATATTTGTTATTAAATAATAAGTACTTATTAGGCTCAAAAAAAGCATTTTATCGGAAATCGGGGATAAATTTCAAATATCATCAAAAGTATACTAATAACACTTGGCGTTACACGTCAACTGCATGTCCAGTCACGTAGGCCAGTACTAGCTACTTAGTAGCTCTCGGGAAGTTGTCGCGGGTGCACGTTTCGCCCGAGTCGTTAGCGATACCCAATGTTTTTTTCATGTTTTCAGCAGTTAGATTTGAAATATTATCATCTTTGAATTAAATTATGGTTAATTAAAGCCATTCCATTTTAAATCTCTTATTTTTTTAATGTGTAGTGACTACACAGCACCGTAACGCGCGGGTGTTTTTAGGACAGTAAGGGACAGGTTAAAGATCTGTTCTGGATAAACTGAATCTCAAAGATTTGTTTTTTAAAAGCCAATCCTTTCATACAAAAGAATGCATGATAATATTGACTCCTTAGTATTTTTACTAAAATCCATTTTTACTAAAATCCATTTTTACGTCCCCAGTTTGGTAGCTTGTGCGTTGTGCGTGCCAGCAATTACATAAATATGTAATATCTACATACACTACACTTGTCAACATTCTTAGCTGGAAAAACTCAGCAAATTTCCTAGAATGTAGAACGCCATAGTAATTTGGTATTTTTACGATGGAGAGTGGTGTGATATTTCTTATGGCGTGTCAGCATTCACCATTACTGTACATTTTTCTTTGCTTTGCTATTTTAACTGATTTAAGTATGGCTGAGTAACATGGTTTTTCCTGACTTTTAAGAACCTTTGCGGATAGGTTACCCCTTTTAAATATTTAGTAGGATGGTCAAATGACAGGTGGAATTAATTATTAGGTACGGTATCAACAGTTATAGCCTTTCTTGTAAAACCAAAATTAAAAAAATTCAATCTTTTCAAAACTTGGTTCTTAAATTAATTAACAGATCAGCTAGAATTGATAAGGAAGAGGTACCCGAACTTTTTAAAAAGCGAGGGTGCCTGTCCGTAAATGCTATTCTCTGGCTCAAATTTGTTACTAGATATCGATTTGATAGTTACTACCAGAAAAGGTATGACATACACATAATACAAGCCTAGCACAACGTGAAGGCTTGTCAGTACCGAGGTTTGTAAACAAGTATGGCCAAAGAACACTTCATTACACAATTCCTAAAATTTTCAATAAGATTCATAAACAGATCATAAAGAAAATGTTGACAAAACTTTTAAGGAAAAAATAATTAAATGGCTAATATATAAGGCTTTATATTGATTAAATTTTATGTTAACAGTCATCTATTTAAATTTTTGTAAATAAATTTTGTGTAAAAAATACGTATGCTTTTAGTTCTTAATAATGTTTATATTAATTTTTAAATTTATGTAATTTCTCTAACGTTTTTCTTTGTAAAGGAAAACTTAGAAACCTGCTGACAAGCCGGTTTCGCGGTTTAGAGGGTTTCATTATTTTTCCTTTTGTATTTTCTGTTCATGTTTACCTTCTTAAATTGAAAAAAAATCCAGATTTAGAGATCAAGACCAGAATTGAGATGGCGAGATCAACTTTCTACCAAATGCAGAAACTCTTGCGCAACCTAGATCTGAGTCTAAGCGCAAGATGGAGAGCAGTTAATGCCTATGTATTGCCGGTGTTGCTATGTGTAGTGGAGGGTTGCACTCTCAAAGTCTCAATGATGATCAACACTGAGGCCTTCGAAATATGTTTTTGCAGAATAATGCTACGAATCTCATGGACTGAATGTGTCTCTGATGAAGGGGTTTTAAGCATTGTGAATAAAGAGATAGAGTAACTGGCCACTGACTCTCTAAAGAAGAAAAGTCTCTTACTTCGGTTACATATTTCGCAAAAAGAAGTATTTATGCCCTTCTACAGCGTATTGTGAAAGGAAAAATGGAAGGCAGGCGGGGTAGGTATGGGACGTAAAATAGCATCATCAGAAATCTTAGACAGTTCTGCCGTCCTTACGAAGAGTGCCGTATCTAGCATTTTTAAATACATTTTGTTAAATACAGATTCGGAATCATAAAGAAAAGATATTTATTTTTGTCTTACTCACGTATCAATATTCCTTCAGGAACTGTGAAATCCCGAATGCAATAACTAAATTTTTAGTTTATAATTATCTTTCATTTAGTTTTATTTTAGTTTGATTTATCTTTTAAATTTAAATATTAAATTATTCTCTCTGTTTTTTCCTTTTTTTTGCTTATTTTTATTTATTTCACGTAAAACTTTTTTTTTCTAAATGAACACCTCACTGGGCATAACTCGTGTAGAGGCATTCATTTACATTATTTTTTTATGTTCCAGTACATAGTAAATAAATATTTTTAAAAAAATCACTGTATAACATAAATTATAAATAGCAGACATGCAACAATAATTCCGAGTTCAAATAGACTACAGTTTTGGTGGGGTGACCATCTCAAAGCAGTTCTCGGGACCCAAATCCAGAAGCTATTTTTTAACAAATAATTTGAATTTATGTTTACTTACATTTAATTTTGTTACAAGAAATATAGTGTTGTAAATTTTGGTACCAAGGTACATATGACTCCTCTGACCAAACGATGTTGCCATTTTAGGTGTCACGCATAGTTGTTTCTTTTTATATCTTGTTTAATAGACTATTATATTGATACATGGCATATAGTGATGATAGCATAGTATTGAAAGTACAACAATTATTTTTTTCCTTTTATCGCGCTTTTCTCAGAAACATGTCTAACTGAGATACTGCACTTTTCATACGGGGAGGGCAGAGTGGTTCGGTGTGTCTGCTCCAGCAGCGCTGATTAGTCTGGCCCTGGGATCGTGACAAGTTCAGGATGATATTCGCCAACCTCCGGTAGGACGGACGAAGGTAGAAGAAGAAATTGTTTAAATCTAAGGTTACAAAGATGTTCGGTGTCTTTCAATTGGGTATTTTCATTACCAAGACGACCGTATTATTCCCAGAAACTCAATCACAAATAACTATCGACGTGCTTAAAAACATGCTAAGCATTTGAGCGATCACAATGAACATGGTTAAGTTATTTTTATTTATTTTATTTTATTTATTTAAAAAAACAAACCGTCGATAATGATATAGTAACATTAAAAAAAATATATTTTAAAGACAGACCAGCAAAGTTTCTTAAAAAGAATCATACATATTATTAAATTGTGTTACAACAAAATGGTGTGTTTATGTGTATTTGTATGAGAGTAAGTGTAAATGTGTGTTTATGTGTATTAGTGTAGGAGTAAGTGTTCAGGTGTGTGTAAGTGTGAGCATCATTAAATAGTAAGTGGGATCGTATCGCAGCCAGAAATAATGAGTCTTATTATTTTTAAATAAATTAAGGGGCATGTAAAATATATCAATACATGAAAAAAAAAGCATTATCGCAGTTATAAGTCAACGAGTGTGTAATCTCTAAGTCAATGCTCGTGTCGGTTTGTTTTTTTTTCCTCGTAAATAAATACAGTTCATTGGCGAAAAATCGGCGTTTACTATAAAAATAATACAATTATTGCATTTGCAAAATAGTAAAGAGTATTTAATACAAAAAAGTGAAAATTAAATTACAATTACTGTGGCGACTGCTTTTCTTGACATTTGGCTTGCCAACCGCCAGCTAAATGTAAAAATAGCATTACAAATAATAAATAAAAACAGCAGTTTTTGAATATTTTACATATTTACACCGGTGAAATTTAAATAGTTGATTGCGCAGCAGGATTATACGTCGCGAAACGTAAATTTTTTGACATTTAATATTAGGTGTTCACGGATGTTCCATTGTGATCACGAATACGATAGACAACCATGGTGAGAAGTTGTTATCACGTCGCTTATTAGCACGTCGATAGTTATTTGTGATTGAGCTACAGGTCAATGGGCGTACATAATAAAGGAGATGCGGGACAATGGCGGTGTCTGCAAATCAACACGTAGCATCGAAACGGCAGGAGGGAGGAACCTAATCTGGATTGTTGTCACAAATGGGTCGATTTTAGATTTCGGATCGAGAGCCCACAATCCACATGCCTGTCCAAATTTACGAGCCATTCGCATTGCCGCGTTCGTTAAGAGCGTTGTTAATGTAAAACGTTTGTCGACTAAATCTAGATAAGAGATTCTAAAAATAAAACACCCATAGTTATTGGGTAAACTTAATATTTTAGTGTTCGTAGTTCGTACGCACGAGGCAGCTTATAGTATTATAGTTCGCCCTATTTCACAATTTGCTGGCCCGGAGGAAAATCGTCACCAGTAAAATTCGATAAATATAGTGACCCCCCTGAAGTAAATGGTGAAAAATAGCCTAATAATAAATATTAACAAATTACAACAGGGATGGAGAATACATTAAATAAGGGAATATGGAAGTCAAGGCATTTACAGGGCTTATGACCTGTCATTGGCTGGTTTAAGTGGCCACTTTACACACTGTGTAACATTCACCATTTTGCCTATGTTTGAACATCCATATTTCTTCAATT
The DNA here is from genome assembly GCF_059751315.1 of Micrasema longulum. Lineage (NCBI taxonomy): Eukaryota > Metazoa > Arthropoda > Insecta > Trichoptera > Brachycentridae > Micrasema > Micrasema longulum. Next base: position 8,591 of record NW_028280440.1, read on the forward strand.
CTTCCATCTGTTGATTTTAGTGAAGTCAAAGAGCTGAAACCTTTATTGTTGTGAAGAGATTCATCTGACTGAATTATTTCACATACTAGGCAACGCCTGAAAACAATTTTTCAATTTTTAAACTTCTTCTTGGACCAGTTGATTTCATTACAATATTTGAGTTTGTCGAAATGTTCATAGACAAAATACTGGATTTCACCCCCTCGGGGATCATTAAGATTAACAAATTACAACAGGGATGGAATATTTTCCAGCCAATGACAGGTCATAAGCCCTGTAAATGCCTTGACTTCCATATTCCCTTATTTAAGGTATTCTCCATCCCTGTTGTAATTTGTTAATCTTAATGACCCCCGAGGGGGTGAAATCCAGTCTTTTGTCTATGAACATTTGGACAAACTCAAATATTGTAATAATAAATAGTTCGTGAATCAAATGCATAACCGGATAAAATATGTTCGGTTTCTCAATATTCATAAATACTTATAAACGGAAATTACAAAAAGTTTACTATAATCATCATCATTCCCTTTTCCGCACCAAGTGGAGCATAGGGCACTGCATTTGTAAACCAACTGCAGTATATCACGATCATCTGTTAAATGTTCAGAGTAATAATGAGTCAACATATAGAGAAGCCCTATCACTATGTTTCGTAGAACGCAAGCGATGTTGGTTAGCAACAAATTGGCGGCCATTTTGTTTTGTTTGACAACATACGCATAACGGTTCTATCGGATGCTTTTGCCACTGGGCTTGGCTTTGTTTGTAAATAACTCGGATATTTACTTTATAATAAATAAAAATCGACTATGGTGAATTGCAGTATGTTTGGTTGCAGCACTAGGAGCGTCAAAGGTGTTAAAAGAGTCAGTTTTCACAGGTTATTAATTTCGAATATTTTCCCATGATTTACATTGTTTTTTGGCATTTATTGTCCAGACACGTGTATTATGTTGCTTAAAAACATTCCTTATATCAACATATTTACTTCAGATACTATTTTTTCATAATTTGGGAGATACATTTGTGAATTAAAGTATGTTTACTGTTGATAATGACAGTTGATTACGGGCAAAATGTCGGGGCCGCACTAGGCATCCATATAAAGTTTGAGTTTTTATAGAGTAGAGGTCGATTCAAATTTTACTCGAAAATAGCAATGTTATACCTTGAAATCACATATAAAATGACGTGTCCAAATTTCAAGCCGCTACGACTCGCCGTTTCGGAGATGTGACGGACAAACAAACAAACTCAACACAGGACTTTGGTTTCATGGAGTTGAGATTTATGTCTCAATAACGTAAAGTATATTTTGAATAAAATGAATAAATAAATAAAAAAATAAACACATGTATTTTCAGTTTTATAAAATAAATATAGGCGAATTATAGAAAAATAAATTGGAATAATTCAATAATAGATACACATGTACATAGTATTTACAATGTAAATTAATATCCATTTGGCAATTCTCGACCTGAGCACGGCCCATTGTTTTGCTGCAAACTGTAGCTAACTTAATACCCAATAGTCATAGAATGGTTTTCCTGCGTTTGGGCCCCTCTATTGCTTGGCGCATTATTACTCTGAGGTTAAATGAGGGTAAAGTGATCAGTCTTACGCCTCAGGTCCCGATCTAGAACAATAAAATATTGGAGTGTAGAAACACCTTAACTCTTTCTCATCTGGTTTTTTTAAATGAGGAACTTCAACCCTCCGAGAAATTGGATACAATAAATGTTTTCTTGCGCGCAGTAAAAATTGGAGCATTAAATTGTACGACAAAGTTTCTTGAAAATGTACGAAAAAAATACTTTAATAAAAATAAACTACTTTGAACGACGTCACTGGTTCATATGAATCAACCAATGATAAGAGAGCTGTGAAAGATATCCGATTTACTTGCCGTAAACGGACCATTCGGAAAAACTGACAAATAATAAGCGGAAGAGAACCTCTGACGTCAAATGCGGAGTAATTTCAGAAATAGAAAACTTTAAAAAATCATAGCTTTGATAATACGATGTATAAAAATTATTTAAAAATAAATTGGCTTATTTTAATAGTCTATTAACAAATTATAAAATAAATAAAAAAAACACTCATTAGAGATGTTATTTCGTGCTGTCAGTGGTCGACATTCGACATTCGTGACTCGTTTTCTAAATATTTTGAATCCTAACGTTATTTATACGCCATTCGCATTAAAGCGTACAGTAACCTTAATAGGTTTCACTTGATTACCTAGTTGAATATCTAAATGTATTTAAATGAAATTTTCTTTGAATAGTAATAAAAAAATAATAATTTATTTCTTGCCGTTGACGTATGAAAACAACGAATATCTTAAACGAGCAGAATTTGTGTATCTGGGTTGCATGATTTCAAGAGACAGAAGAGTAGAAACATGTGTTGAAAGGAGAGTGAATGCGGGCAAAAAAATGAACGGCGCACGAGGGATGGTAATTGCTAATAAAAATATGTCAATCGAAGCTAAACTGGCAGTGCACAACGGAGTTTTAGTCCCAACACTTATGTATGGAAGTGAATCATGGAACTTGCAGAGGAAGGATAAAAACAGAGTGAACGCGGTCGAACCGCAATATATCTATGTATGACAGAGTTACGAATGATGAAATTAGGCGAATGTAGAATGAGAATATCCGAGTCAGGTATAATTGATGAGATTAAGAAAGGCTCTCTGAGATGGTTTGGTCACGTAGAACGAATGGATGACGGAAGGATAATAAAACACGTATATATGGTGAGAATAAGCGGTAACGGGGGATAAGGACAACCAAGCAAGACGTGCCATTATCAGATAAACCAAAACCTTATGCTTGGTCATGTCAAAAGCAGGCAGAACCGACGGGCATGTATGTATGCCAAGATGTATGAACGTGGAATAAGCTAGGAATGTATGTCAGCCGAATGTAGCGGCCTCCGTGGTGTAGTGGTCAAGACGCTTAACTCACACTCTGAAGGTTCCGGGTTCGATTCCCGGTGAGAGAACACAAAAATTAAATGTGATTTTTATCATGCCTGGGTATTCTGTGATTTATTTCACCACTGTAATTAGGTCTCCTGGCCTGTTGTGGTGCAAAATATATATATATATTTCTCTGTTATTTCTCTCTCTGTCAGGATAAACGTATGTGGCGGGCTATCCTCTTTGTCTACCCCTACGGAGAAATGACGTTATGGTAGTAGTAGTAGCATTGATGTATCCTACGCATATTTGATTTATCCTGAGGACGCGCTACCGCTAATAGAGCCGCCCATGGACAAAAATCCTTAAAGGATTATTCATTATATCATATAGTTATTATATCATGAAGTTAGCTATAGTTTACAGCAAAACAGTGGGCCGTAGGTACTCAGGCCGAAAATCACAAGCACAGCTACAAAACCGTCCGTTTCTCGTCTGTTAAACAAAAAACCAAACCAAAAATTTGCAACGGTTTTGTTCGATACAATAAAGCAAAATGGTGTCTATAGCTGTAGCGCGTTATTATAATGAAGTTTAATAATTTTTTCATCATCCATTTTTATTGCATAATAATATCGTGGGTAATTATTACAACTAGGTAACTTTATTTTTACGGTGACCAAACCGGATATCCTTCAGCCCTCATATCATTGGATGGTTCATATGAACCAGTGACGTCATTCAAAGTAGTGCGTTTTTATTAAAATATTTTTTTTTTCGTACATTTTTAAGAAATTTTACCGTACAATTTAATGCTTCAATTTTTACAGCGCGCAAAAAAACATTTTTTGTATCCAATTTCCCGTAGGGCTGAAGTTACTTATTACCATTTTTGTATCTGTAGACAAGTCGTCTATTCAAACTATAATAAAATTGTTCGAACGCGTCACGTCAGTGGTTTTTTCTTAATATACCATTAAACTAAGCCAAAAAATAAATATGTATCGTATTACCCTGATTTTTTTAGGTTTGTATTTTGAAATTACTCCTCGTGTGACGTCTCAAGTTCTTTTCTCCTTCTCGGTCAGGTCTGCCGATTAGTCTGTTGATTTACCGTAAACTGGAAATCTATCACGACTCTCCTAATCATTGGTTTATTAAAAGAACTATTAACGTCGTGCAAAGTAGTTCATTTTTATTAAAGAAATAAATTTTATTATTTTTTCATGCATTTTCAAGAAACTTTGCATCACAATTTGAAGGTCTAATTATTACTGCGCGTAAGAAAACATTTTTTATATCCAATTTCCCGTACAGCTGAACTTCCTCATTGAGATGATACTCGGTTCGCGACAAATGCTAGAATGCCACATGAATTTTTAAATATTTTTTCAAGGTTTTGTTTATTTTTATACCTTACTTCCTTGTCGGTTTGTTTGATATGGCCCAAATACTGCGCGTCTCGTCTCGTCTCTCCGCGTGCCGCTTCGTCTCGGCAAGCCGCGACTGCGGAATTATGCAAATGGCCGCTATTGTTTCGCGGACCGAAACAAAAGAAGCACAATGCAATAGCCGAGTTATTATTTCGTTCGCCATCCTTTCGTTTGAAGGCGAGAATTAGCAAACAATGAAAGTCAGCTGTTAGTTTTTGGTACCATAACCATTAAAATCGCATCATCAGTAAGCATACAAGTTAATCAACTCACATTCTCCCCTTATCCGCACTTCATGCTTTATGGGGTCGATCTCGTATAAATAAATAGGTTACTAGCGTGAAGAAAATTGCATTTTAATTCGTGGGTGATTGCCTTCCGCGCTGTCATTCTCTTACGAACTTTCATCGTGATCAGACGTGATGCTACGCAGAAATATCATATGCCGTCGCGTGTGATGAAAAAAATACTTTAATTGCGCTGCAATTGTGAAAAACGAAACAGATAAATCGTTTCATTCGTAAATACAATCTCTTTATGTAGTTATTTATATTTTCAAGTACATTTTTCAAGACTTTGGCAGTTGCCAACTAGGGTCGTATCTAGGGCTTCCATTCGAGACTCCCAAGATGCTAGTATCGAAATTTTGAGACCAGCAGTACGATATGAAAGCTTTTAAGGTGGTAGAGAACGCGTTGCCATCAATATGTCGCTGCTTAAATTAAAAAAGGCCGCAAATCGAAATTTAACTTTTTTTCAGTAGAGCCAATTAAAGTTCATAACACGAGGTTTTGCTTTTTTTTAAATCTTACTTTTTATATTAATGTTTTAAGTGTCAATATATACGTTTTTTAAAGCTGTCCCTATCTATTATGGGGGCTCAAAAGTAATCACAATTTTTGTTCATTTTTTAAAGAAATTTATTCATAATTTATTTTTTGCGGACGACAATAAAATTCTTAAAATAATTCAAAATACAAATGACTGTTTGCTGCTTCAGTCAGATATTGATTCTTTTAATATGTGGTGCAAAGTCAGCTACCTAGAATTAAATACTAAAAAATGAAAAATAATGTCTTTTTATAGAATGAAAAAACCTAACTTCTTTGATTACAAAATAGGAAATATTAATTTAGATGTAGGACAAGTCTAGGACCTAAGGACCTCGGAGTTATCATGGACTGTAAACTTACCTTTAATAAACACATTGGTACTATGATTAACAAGTCACTAAAACTCTTGGGTTTTGTTAGCAGGACATCTAGTGACTTTACTAATATGTTCACGGTTAAAATACTCCTCTTTTAGAATATGCATCCGTGATATGGTCTTCCTTTTATGTAGGCCGGATAAATCATATCGAATCGGTGCAACATCGTTTGCTAAGAAAAGTAGCATGGATGATTGGCCTCGAGAGGGGAGACTACACTTACGGAGAAAAGGAGTCGATGTTAAAAATCTTAAGTCTACAAAAATGTAGAAATAACATTGACTCCATATTTATGTTTAATTTACTGAATGGCTTAATTGATGTACCATCGTTACTGGAACAAGTGGCATTCAATGTTCCGATCCGCCGGTTGTAAAATAATAATGTGCTGTTCCTCGATCAACACAGCACAAACTATGGCTTGCACGCACCAATGTCCCGATTGTGTCGTATTGTAAACTCGAGACAAGATCTGGACTTTTTTGGTGTAAGTCTTTATAGATTTTAAAAATCACTTAAGATAGACCGGATCTTGTCTTGAGGTAGTATTTTTTTTTTGTCCTAGCTTTAATTTGATTTAGTTGTCTTTTATTTTATAAGTGCCTGTATTTATTATAAGAACTTGTATTTACCAGTGTTAAAATGGACTGCATAAGTACGTCAAATATATAAATAAATAAATAACAAAAATCCTTAAAAACTAACATAAAAAATATTTTCCATAATTTTCCATCACCTTTCTCCATATCTCAGATAATTTTTCAATCTCGGTAAATTTTTTTAGGTTTATTATCAAAAAAACCTTTTATATGATTATTTATATAACCCACATGAATATTTTTTAACACACAGTAAGTGTTACAATGTTCTAAATAAATGATAATCGAAAGGAGCAATATCCAGGGAATAGGTGGATGGTATAGAAATTCAAATCCAAGTTAATTTTTTTTCCTGGGGTGGTATTCTGAACCCAAAAGCGCGCGTAGGAAACCCCTTTTTAACGCGTATTTACGTCCTAAATACACACTAAAAGCGCGATCTCTTCTCGCGCAATTCCGCTCCAAATACCAGTCCTGGGTTAATCTGGCGGAATGAGGCCGCGCACTGTCTTGCTGAAGTACTCTTTTTTGGTTATTTATTTAAACTGGCCTTGTTTTTCTAAGTCTTTGATACATTCTCTCTAGTTGCTGACAATACACAGCTGCATTTATGGTTTCGCCAGGTTTCATTAGTTCATAATGAATTACCCCGGAGATATCCCACCACACGCAAAGAAGAACCTTGTTTATTGATAATGTTGGTTTCGGAGTATAGTTAGCTACCTGTCCCGCAGAAAGCCATTGTTTTTTTCGTCTAGTGTTATTGTAAAGTACCCACTTCTCATCGCTTCTCATTCGCCTTAAAAATGGGTCAGTTTCGTACCCGGACAAGAGAAATGTACAGATAGTCCTGCGCTGCTCTTGCGCTGTTGCCGTGAATTCATGAGGTACCCAAATTCCTTCTCTGTATTCTTTACCAATGCCGTCAAGATGTCTTTCACCTACATACTAGGCAACGCCTGAAAACATTTTTCAGTTTACATACTTCTTTCAGTGGCCACTTAAAGCAGCCAATGACAGGTCATAAGCCTTTTGGATGCCTAGAATTCTTATTCCCTTCTCCTTAAAATGTTCTTCATCCCTGTTGTATTATGTTAATATTAACAGCCTCCTAGGGGGTTGAATCCAGTCCTTGTCTACAAAAATTTGGACAAACTCAAAACGTTGTTGATAAAATTCAAGAGTTTGGGATTATCAAAAACATGATCTTATTTGTTAAACAGCAGCGCTGATAATGTATTATCCGAACTCCAGTCATCCGGATTGCCAAATGTCCAGATCGTTATCAGGAAATCTAGAAAGTCTAATTCTGGAATTGGGAACTGCTTAAGTCTGTTGATTCCTTTGAGGCGGGGGGGGGGCTCAGTACTGAATTTATTTTTCATGTATTGTGACTTATTTCTTAAAATTAATTATATTTTTTTGCACCACAACAGGCCAGGAGACCCAATTACAGTGGTGAATTACATCACAGAACACCCAGGCTTGTGAAAATTTACATTTTAATTTTTGTATTCTCACCGGGAATCGAACCCGGGACCTTCCGTGTGTGAGTCAAGCGTCTTGACCGCTACACCGCGGAGGCTGCCTTATAACAAATGTAGCACTTACATCTGTCGATACTATTTGAATTTAAAATTTTGAAATATAACTCGTTTGTGCTGAAATTATGGCATACAACTGCTTTTTAGTTTATTTCTCAGCACTAAACCCGAACTGCTGCATTGGTAGTAGATACATATTTTACGTATGTACCTAGTACCAAGTGACTGCTCCCCTAATGAGGGAGTTGTGTCTTTTTTTTTCTTTTTTATTTGTTAATGGAATATTAAAAAGTCAAGCCAAAATTTTTATATATCGTATTATCAGCGATATGATTTTTTAAAGTTTTGTATTTCTGAAATAGCTCCGCGTGTGACGTCAAAGGTTGTTCTATGACAGTTCTTCCGATTGGTTCGTTTACGATGACCAAAACGGATATCCTTCAAAGCTCTCGTATCATTGGATGGTTCATATGAACCAGTGACGTCATTCAAAGTAGTGCGTTTTTATTAAAATATATATTTATTGTTTTTGTACATTTTTAAGAAATTTTACAGTACAATTTAATGCTCTAATTTTTACCGCGCACAAGAAAACATTTTTTGTATCCAATTTCCCGTAGGGTTGAAGTTCCTTGTTGAAAATCTCACCGCACGCCCTCTAAATGCACGCATTATGTGGCCTTATGCTGTAACTAATTTGTTTCGTAAATTCATTCGTATCGTATGAGAGGAAACGAGAGCGAAATATGGTATTGATTGCGTTAGAATGAGATTATAGTAGAACGAACGAACGAACTTACGAAACGAAATTGTGACAGAATAAGCCTCAGAAACAGCGCAATCTAGAATGTGTGTTTATTGATTAATAAGTTATTATGTTTGTCAATTATTAACCAAATATCTGCATACTTTATTTAAGTATTTATTTAATTCAGGTAGGTTGATTTGAACAAAATCAATACACATTTTTGGTGTTTATCTATAAGTACAAATAAATTCGATCTTACATATTAAACTAAACTGATTCTAAGTATCAGTACGTGCAATAACATACTATGTTATTCGAGACGTTGCGTTGGCAATGGCGATTTCTCCTTGATATTATATTGTTTAATTTATTTCTTGTTGACCACAGTTAAGATTTTAGATGCGATTTCAAAACAAGCAAAAACTTTACTCACCCAAGAAAAAAAGTTCAAATAATAAAAAGCGACTGATTGATGGGTTACCCGTTACCACAGTAATGTAATATATACGTGAGGGTACTACTTGCAAACCCGGCAAAATCCAAGATCTAAAAAAGTGAGATATTAATTGAAACTTATACAGAATACAATTTTTACAATAATTATAACATTGTCAGTTAAAAATACGGCTTTCTTTGTAAGAACTGGACTTTTAAATTATCCGGTTTGTTGCAAACATGGCAACCTCTACTTGAGTATTGTAAAGTTGGAATGCATAAAATAAAGTTTATTATTTCATACTGTTTCTTGACATAATCATGCTTATGTCATCACTGCTTACGTATAAAATATTTACGGATTATAATAAACAATTGAAGTTTTAAAAAAAGTTGAAGATGAGTATCAGTTTTTTTTTGTGATTTGCTCAAAATAAAGAAAGATGGTTTTTGTCGGGTTTGCAAATAGTACCCTTATACATAAATATGTATGTTTGTCCTGGGTGGGCTGAATAACTACTGGACCGATTTACGTGTGGTTTTCTGCGAAATGTAGATTTTTGCCACGAGTATATTTAAAACTATTAATATCGTCAATGTATTAAGTAGAGAAAAGTTAGCAGCTTACAGGTTTTTTTCGTCGTTCACCAGGGCTGCATTTTTGTGTAAAAAAAATATTGTTCTTTAATGTTTACAAATAACTTTCGTTTTTTATGGATCCCAATCAGATTATTTCCATAAGCTCCTTTATAATTAGTACCCATTTTTTTCTTTTTACTGGATTTTTTGTAATACTAAAATAATATTAACAGACATTCAATATGTTTTAAAAAATTGCATTCGTAAATAAAGTACACACCTGTTGGTAAGAAGAGCAGAGTTTGGAATTTGCAAAAAGAATTCTATATTTGAAAATTAATTGTTTAAAGTTTTGGAATTTAAACATAAACAAGCACGTAGGTACCTTCTTAAATTCAATATTTGAAAATAAATTATTATAAGTTCGGGAATTCAATCGTAAATTTATTTTGTAGCCGATAACCAATATATTTATATTGTGTTATAAAGTACATTGATAATATTATCCTCAATAACTTTCTTGTTTTGGAACATGTGTGAACATATTTACAAACTGCAAGATGAGCAAATAAATAAAACAATTGAAAATGGGTAGAACTAAAATAAGTAAAATTATAATTTTGAAAAGTGGGATGAAAACTGGTTTTTCCCACTTTGAAGAAAACGCAACTGATTATTTATTTATTTATTTACTTGTAAACAGTTTATTGCACATCTTTTGAGACATAAGTCTCAACTCCATGGTACTAAAAGTCCTGAAAATTTAATCTTTGTTTTACTTAGTACCAGTTCTACTACAAAAGTTTGTTGCGTTTTTGTGAAAATGAGCAAAATTTTGTTCAACTGGCCCTAAGTGAGTGAGTAAATTGATTGGTGGCTGATAAATGGTAGAAATGAGTGACAAAGTTTATAATATTGAGGGTCAGTTACATAAAAAAAATAGTTTCAAAACGTCAGTTAAAAGATTTTTGCGTTTTCATCAAAATGGCAAAATGTGTTGATTTATCTTACTTTTTTTACTATTTATAAAATAAATATATATATTTATTAGGAATATCAACAGTATACATGTAAAAAAAATATAACAAACAAAATATACAGATAATAATACAATAACAGATATCCACAGAAATACATTAAATACTCGTACAATACATACATGTTAGAGTGTTTGAGTGAGTGTAAGTGTGTGAGAGGGTGGGTGAGTGGGTGTTTTAATGTTTCACGCAACCTATTTTGTAAATTTTGACAAAAACGCTGAATATTTTTTTAAAATTAGAATGCCAACAGACAATTATTGAATCCTAAGATGCATACGTATTACAAACACATTTAATAATGTCCAATTAAAGGCTTCCTCGTAATTGGTTACATAAATATAATATAATGTAAAATTAGTAATGGTACCCAACTTGTATTTATTAATATGTAAATATAAATTATATTATTACAAATATGAAAATGAATGTATACTTGAATTCAGAACATCAATGTCGGTTGCACAGTTACACATTTTTATGTAAATGATTAGATTGATGATGACACATGCAGGTTCTAATCACAAATTAGTTTTGTTACACAATATGTAAAATGATCACTTAACCCATCCCGAAGACATATCATAAACTCTATGTATGCCTAGACTTCCATATTCTCAACAGCTTCATCTCTGTTGAAAAAATATTTTAAGTGTTTCGATTTTTAATGTTTATTTACAACGTATTTCTTTCCAATCCAAGTTTGTCGCTATTCCATCAAATTTTTATCATATGGATTGTCATATGATTATGTAGGCATGACAAACATTTCTGTGATTGATCATAGGGGTAATGTTTCACATATTTATGTAAACCTGATACTTCTCTAATGTAAAATAAGTACCTATGTCAAATCAATCAAATTGCGTATTTGATTTTAGTGACTTGAAAAAGTGGTGTCCGATTTTGTTTATATTATTTGATAGATGTAGTGTTTGAGTGCTGGCATAATATACATATATAATGTATTCGGGCCATTTACTGTCACATCGTTAATACAATATACTAAGCATTGTTATTTATTTAATTTAATTTAATTTTGTTTTACTTTATTTTATTTTATTAGAAAAGAGTATAACAAAATAGTGAGAGAACTTGATGAAGATACCCTAGGTCTTTTGAAAATTGATTAACTTATATATAATTCAAAATAGTGAAGTTCATCAAGTAAAATATATAGCATTAATTTATGATAAACACAAATATTTTATATTTTAAAAAACAAAAAACGACTACTAATACTACTTTCCGTTATCCGCACCCAATGGTGCATAGGGCACTGCATTTGTACAAAAAACAGAAGTATATTGATATTAACTAATTTTTCAAAATATTTCTTACGACTACTTGTTTAAGAATTGAGAAATGTAGGAAAACACTATAAAATGTTTTTCTTTAATAATAATTTATGTTATGAGCTATGTAGGTTAATATCAAGGTGAATAATCTATATGTATAACTGATCATCTTGCCTTCAGGTAATACAATTATTAATATACACGTGTGCCAATGCAGTGTCTGGATTGGTTGCGGATAAGGCATAGTAGTAGTAGTAGTATGTCTATATTTTTCTAATATAAAGTTTTGTGTTAGTTAATTAATTAAAATTTACCTTACGTAATTTTTTTCGACCATTATTATAATATAATGTTTAAACTCTAAATAATATGAACATATTTCTTTGTAGACTTTCAAGCGCCGTTTTTCAATTTTTTTAGATATACGATAAATGTTCAATAACCCATCGATATTATAATAATTATTTTGTATGTATACATATTATAATCAAATGAATACCATTTTTTATGTTTTTAATATTATTTTTTATATTTTACTGTGTGAAAATAAAAATATTGTATTAAAATTTATTTCATTTCAAGCCTTTAAGACTATTTTATATTGGTGTATTTTTTCAAAAATATACCTCTAAAAATGAAAGTGTCATTGACTTTTGATCCGAAACCGACCTTTGTTTTCCATAGTGCGGCGGTGTAATAAAATTTATTTTTGTATCAACATTAATTATTATAGATTTTGTATCAAGATTCTTATTTTCTTTATCTTTACCTAGCTATTACAAATGTGTTTTTGTGTGATCAGTTGTTATATGTTTAGTGGATTCAGATGCCAACTTACACAGGTAATGTTGCTATGCCTTGTTGTGACAATATTTCATGTTGAAGTTTCATTACTTGCATATAAAATAATGAATATTGCAAAATTTTAATTTATTGCAACAAAAACATTCTTGAGAAGGGAATATGGAAGACTAGGCATTTACAGGGCTCATGACCCGTCATTAGCTGGTTTACTATATGCCATGTATCAAAAGAAAGGAAAAAACTGAGAGATTTTTTATATATTTAAAAAAATAAATTGATAAAAGGTACATGTTTTTTTAAAAACTCTACACATATCTACTTTTACACAGCTAGTAAATGTTATCACTGTAACTCTCCGAAAAAAGAGACTAACTCTTGTGCTTGGAGAGTGACTTACACTATTGTAGTTGTTTATTTATAAGAGTTTATATAATTTTAAATACGAGTACATGAGAAGAAAAAAACACAGGATATATAAAGAAAAAACATCAAACAAATATACATTCATACTAATTAAAATTTAATGTAGTTCTTACACGTGTTCATAAAATTTCTTTAGATTTACTTAAAATTAATTTATTGATATATTATTTTTAATTGTTTTTAGTTCATTAAGAAGATTATTATAATTTTTTACACATTTGAAGACAAAGCTATTTTGACCATGACTTGTGTGGAATTTAGGAATTTTAATTTTATGTTGGTATCTGAGTGACTTATTCATTTCAAATTATTATTTTTTCTTTTTTATAAATTTGTATAATAGAATTTATTTTTTAAAGAGTGTCTAGTAGTATGAGACTTTTCTTCTTTTGACAGTGGTCAGCAACTCTATCTGTTTATTAATGTTGCTTAAAACCGTTTCATCAGAGACACGATCGGTCCATGAGATTTGTAACATTCTTCTGCACAACCGTATTTCGAAGGCCTCAATGTTGATCATCGTTGAGTCATTTAACAAAATGTCGTCAAAAATGCTAGGTACTGTACTCTTCGTAAGGACGTCAGTGGAGAAGAGCTTATTTATGTAATATGCGGCCTTTCGTCTTTTGACAGTCTGTGGTTAACAGCTCTTGGTCTTTTTTAATTATAATGTTCCTTTCGTTGGACATTTTTGGCTTTTTAAGAAATAATGTGCTTAGATTATTAATATTGCTCTCGTTGATCCAAAGAATGTTTATTATGTATAGTCGTCGCCAGATAAGAATGCCTATCCTAATACATCTTTTTACATTGCGGTCACTATTTATTTATTTATTCTTTATTAAGTTAGTTCATAACATTTTAAGAACTAATATAAACTTTTAATAATATTTAAATTTTTTTATCAAAATTTCTCAATTACATATTTTTCCAAATTAATTTGAAATATTTCGATCTTTTCTATTTCTTTTATTTCTTCAGGTAACTCATTGTACAGTTTCAATCCCTTGTACAATGAGTTTTGAGATTCTGTTTTTTTCCTCATTGGTAATCTTATCTTTTTTTTACCCCTTGTTTCATATGTATGACATTGTTGGTTAAATTTTATTATTGTTTTTATTTTATTCATCCCCTTAATTATTTTATGTATAAAAATTGCCACATTATATTTAATTTGTTGCTTTACTGTGAGCAAGCCAATTTCTTTGTGCATTCTTTCTACATTAGAATATATATATATTTTTTAGTATAATCCTCATTGCCTTATTTTGAAGAATTTGTATATTTTGAATTTCTCCTTCATTACATAAAAAAAGAATGGAAGAACAGTAATTTATGTGTGGACATATTATTGTTTTATATATAAGAATACTACATTTTAAATCTATTACATTTCGTAATCTTCCCAAAAATGTTTTTTTTTGTTACATATTGAGTATGTTTTTTAAAATTTAAATATTTATCCAAGTAGACCCCGAGATACTTTATTTCGTCCACATAATTTATATTCATATTATCAATATTGATTTTGTAATCCTGGGGTATTATTTTTTTCCCAATATTCACATATTTTGTTTTTGATATATTTAATTTCAATTTATTTACTTTTAACCATTTTGATATATTTCCTAAATCGTAATTAATTTTATTTATCATTGTATCATAATTATCTCCTGATATGTAAAGTAGTGCATCATCTGCAAAAAGTTGGATTTTACAATAATTTAGAGATTTACCGATGTCATTTATGTACATGATAAACAATATGGGACTATGTGAGCGTAGGCATTCTTATCTGGCGACGGCTTTACCTATATTTAATTTTTGGTATTTTTTCGTACTTTAATTCTAAAAATATGTCAATTTTTAAATACATAAATAAAAAAATTATAATAAAAATATAATACCCAATAGAATTCATTGAGTCAAAACACTCGTCCAGAGTTCTGGGCCTCAAATTTAATTCTAAGTTAACGAAGGACTGTTTATAATGTAAAATCTAAATTTATGAAAGAAAATGTTTATATTTGTATAAAACTTCTTATAATAAAAAGTATTCTTCGTCGGTAACATGTAATTGAACACGTTTAAAAAAAATGTATGCATATTCTATTTTTCATACAAAAAAGTTATTTTTACTTTATAGATTAAATCGAAGATAACTTTTAACTTCCAATTGTACTACGGGCCCTGGCTCTTTTTCACAACCAAAAATGTATAAATAAAAATAATGTATTTTTGATGCAAATAATGAAGTGTTGTAATATTGGTCTAAAGAAACGAACGCACATAGCGTGACGTAACAATTGTTACGTCACACCCGCTCACCCCGTAAGCGCTTCCCTCGATCAATAGGGTCTAAATTTATAATGACATTCAACCCTGATTTGACTCCCTTGATATTTAAAAGTCTGGGTATACGAAGGTCAGGGGTAGGTGCAAGAACAATGGTAAGGAAAAATGACATTTAACTTTTTTTTAAATATCCCTTAAGGCATTTTCTATACTTTAACATGCCAAACGATGAAATGAGGCTGAATGCCGTCGAAATACGATCTCTCAGGCGAACGTGCAATCTCTGAGGTGAATTTCGAGATCTGTGCATTTTATAAGTCTGAGACAAGGATTATCGACAAAATCAAGAAAGGGCAGCGAAAGAATGGCTTAAAGGATTTACAATGGAGAAAACGAGGATGACCGAGAAAAAAATGGCTTGAACAAATTCAACAAATACCGTAATATGGACGTGTCTAATGTCGGAATAATCGTCGTACGTGCATGGTAAAATATATGAATGTAGGGGAAGCGAGGTATGTCTGCAAAAACAGAGTGATGTGGCGTTCTATCCTCTCTTTCTACCCCCGCGGGGAAACGCCGTGATGGTTTGTTTGTTTGTTTGAATATAGCTGCTTGTATATGTATAGAAAGAAAGTACCTGTGCAAAAAATACAGAAAATAAAATAAAATATCTACGTGTTTGAATTAAAACGGAAGGCCGGCCGATAGTTGATATGTCTTTCAAAAAAAAATTACTACAATCTAAATTGATTTTGTTAAATTGACATAAAATGCCATAATGGTAGTTTACTTCTGTAACTAGATTATACAAGAGAATAAACAGTTTTTGCTACTGTTTGTGTTATAGCAATTTGGTCATGTGGAGGAATGATAATATCCGACATATTAATCCCTCCATTTAATTTTCCAAATTCACAGTCAAAGGTGATGAAGGCAGTAGAGTTGAATTAAATGAAGATCGCAGTTTATGAAACTGAAAAAAATAGCACATTGCACATAACCAGTTGCTTAAGGATCTTTAGATTAACATTCACATTTTTTTGTTTTTAATGTTTATGGTTGTAAAAAAATATTTGACTTAATAGGGAAATATCACATGCTACGAATACCGATAAAACATGTGAAATGGATTTAGAAAAAATAATTGTATTTTCAAAATCAATATGGATGTTGTGGAGAAATGTTTTCATACATAATTTTAAAAATAAAATTGTTAAAAAATAATACCAATAAAACAAAAAAAAAACTCGGATTAGTTTTGGGGTGCGAAAATCGTGAACACCAGATCTCGATTTTGTCGAGTTTAGTTTTAGGCATTATCAGTCCGACGTGCAGTTGTCTTTTTCGCACAGTATCGGGGAGGCATCTGCGAGAGAGTGACAGCAAAACGATGTTCCAATACCTTTTAATCAAATGCTCTTACACCGCATATCCTCTTAAGCTGTCTGAACTATCCCATAATAATTTGTTAGAAGCATAAAACTTTTTATTTGTTCAATATAATTTTATAACGCGGGGTTTTATATCTTCCCGTTTGATAACCACATAAATAAAACAAATGATACTACGAGGCATGTTCAGAAAGTAAGTATACTAGATTTTTATGCATTTTTTAAGGAAAGGAATATTGGAAAAAAATAACTGAATATTGTGGACTATTTTTCCACATAATCGCCGTCCCGTTTTATGCATCTTCTCGAAGAACTCTCCCGCCAGCTCCTCCCCCACTTCGGAACTTCTTTCTGCACCTTCTCGTCAGTTGAAAATTTCATTACACCCATGTTTGCCTTCAGGGAGGTGAAAAGATGATAATCTGAAGGCGCCAAGTCAAGGGGAATACGGGGGGGAGGGGGGTGGGACACCAAATTGTGCCACTGCTCACCACATGCATTGAACGGTATGGTGGTTATTTGGAAAAATAGTCAACAAGTGTATCAAAAATGT
Source organism: Micrasema longulum (assembly GCF_059751315.1). Taxonomy (NCBI): domain Eukaryota; kingdom Metazoa; phylum Arthropoda; class Insecta; order Trichoptera; family Brachycentridae; genus Micrasema; species Micrasema longulum. The sequence continues at coordinate 25,878 of NW_028280440.1, forward strand.
CCTGCACTTTTTTTTTAATTCCTACGCTTTAAAAAAAAATAAAAGAAAATCTAGTACACATATTTTCTGAACATGCCTCGTATAATAATTTGATTGGCATATCGTTATATTTTGTGGCTTTTGATTGCTACCGATGAGATGGATGTTTGGGTAAATGGTAGACTGAACGCATACTGGCACCACATACCGCACTTTCATCTTTTTGTTAGTTTGCGGTTTAACCCTTTGATCCTTGAACATAAATTAAGTAAAGTTTTTAAACTTTTCATTTTTAAATTACGTTATTGAAAGCTTGAAAACAATGTTATATTTTTCTGGTTTTTTGTTTTAAACTCTAAAAAAAAAATAGTGGTACAGATGTTTTACCGTCAGGGAATTGCAATATAATTCAAATAACATGTGTATGTGTATGTGATTATTTTTTAAATTTATAATTGTTTAGTATTATTATTTATGTAAACCATAAAGTAAACTTTTTAACTTTCCTTTTAAAGCACTTTCCCTTTTTTTCCTTTTTTTTCTTTTTTTTTCCTTCTCTTCTTCTGTTTTAAAACTGCTGTTTTCTTTAATTTACCTTTCTTGTACATATTCGTATTTGTTGCAGATGTAATATTTATTTTTTTATAAATAAATACTGTTAACCATTGTATATTTTCTCGATGTTTTTGTTTTTTTTTTTTATATTATGCAATTTTTTTTCACTGGTTTTATTGTAATTATGTAAAAGGTTGATGGAACTGTAAATAAACCTATATTTACAAAAATAAATTAAAAAATCCGCGTTAAATCACAAAAATATTTGGAAAAAAAGAACTCATTTGTTCTCATAATTATAATATTGAAGTTTGTAAAGAAGTAGTAATTGTACGCAGCCAAACGGGTAACACCTCCACGCAAATCTGCTCCCCAGGAGATATTTTAATAAGAATCAACTTGTGGTCCAGTGGCTAATATCGTGGACTACAGATCAAAAGTCCGAAGTTCGCATCCCGTTCTACCACAACTTGATACGCATTTTCTAATAGTTTATTATTTACAAATAGTTGAAAATGGCCACCAAAATTTAAATATTTGGGTAAATTGTTAGAATCCAAATGTTTATTTTTTATTTTATTTAAAAAATGTTTTTTTTTTAAACTAGTTATTTAAAAACGGCCGAAACTACTTAAAAATGCCCAAATATGTACCGACCGTGATTAGTTACATCAAATTCATTCTCACCTAAGAGATAAATTAATTATTTTACACCAGGGCCAAGGCCCGCATTACAATGGGACGATAATATTTATCTTCAATTTTATCTATAAAGTAAAACTAAGTTTGCTGTATGAAAAATACAGTATGCATATTACAACAATTTGTTTTTCTGAACATGTTCAATTACAGGTTACCGAGTGAGTTATTTACAATTCGTTGAAAATAGCCCTTAAAATGAAATATTTGGGTAAATCATCATCATTCCCTTTCCGCACCTAATGGTGCATAGGGCACTGTATTTGGTACACCGATCGCAGCGCATCTTGATAATTTTTGTTACATGAAGGTAAGGTGATCAGTCTTACGCTTCAGGTACCAGTCTAGGGGCTATGAAATATTCTAGTGTAAAAACATATTTTTAAATTATATTTCACAACAAACATGTGGGGAATCGAACCCGAGACCTTTTGCATGGTAGGCAAATGCGCTGACCATTACACCACGAGTCCGACTGGGTAAATGGGTAAATGACTGACCGACTGGGCGAATGGGTAAATCATAATCATATATATTCGGGTTGTGGTCCTGTGGCTAGTGTTGCGGATTCACGGGCCAGAGGCCCGAGGTTCAAACATTACATACATTTTACATTTATTTTTTTGCACCACAACAGGCCAGGAGGTCCAATTACAGTGGTGAATTACATCACAGAACACCCAGGCTTGAGAAAAATCACATCTAATTTTTTGTGTTCTCTCCGGGAATTGAACCCGGAACCTTCCGTGTGTGAGTCAAGCATCTTGACCACTACACCACGGAGGCCGCCCACTCTACCCCAACTTGATTTCCATTTTCTAATAGTGCGTTATTTACAACTCGTTGAAAATGGCCACCAAAATTGAAGTATTTGGGCAAATTAAAAGAACGCTAATATTTCTTTTTCTATTAAAAAAAAAAAAATAACGTAAATATTTATTTTTACTACAAAAAAATATTTTTTTTACAGAAAAAAAATATTTAAAAAAAAAAAAAATAATCGTTAGTAAATATGACACTATTAATAAACAATAATGTCCTTATTGCAGTCTAAATATTAGTTTGTAGTCAATGCGTGAACGGAGTTCACGGGATCGACGTTTCACTGACTTTGGAAAAGCGTATTATTGGAACTTCTTAAAATCTCGTAATGGCATTTCCCGGTTCATCCAATTCCCCGTTTTTATTTATTTGTAGACAAATTGAACGTAAACAAGCCGCCGCAATCTCAGCCCATTGATTACATAACCGCCATGTTGTTTCCCCAGTCGTCAATCTGGTTTCCCGCCAATATCCGGTCCCGGGAGGGGAATGAACCCCGAGTCTGATGCGCACCGTAGTAGCTACTCATCCACCGCCGCGTCCCGTTATCCGAATGCTCGATTTTTGTTATTTACGAATAGTGACAGACCGAACCGAACCGAACGAAGATTTTCAGCCCAAACCGATACCGATTTTCGGCTTCTCTTCTTGTTTCGGCCGAAACCGAAACTTTTTTAAATAAGTTAAAATTCTAGTTTTTTTAATTCAAATTCAAAACCTTACAAGTTCATTAAAATAAGTATTTAATAAAATACATGATTTTTTTATATGAAATAAAAGTTGAAATAATTTACTGCGTAAATTTATTTATTTTTAGCGCATTTTGGTCGTTGTTAACTTATATCTAACAGTTCTTTAATGTGCGCCATGGGAACTTTTAACTAATTATGTTATAACTTACTATAGCTACCTACTCTTAGTTGAGATTTGTGACAATAGTTGTATTAAAAAAAATAAAAAATATTGATTAACCCTTACGGATACTTACATTCGTTTTACAAAAATAATATATCATTTATTATTTATACTCTGTTGTTGAAAATTATATTTTTTACGCCTTCTGAAAATTTTGTCCGAGTCTTTTGTTTAGTTTAAAAAAAAAAGAAATCACTTATTTCTTTATATCTATGTAAAAAGTCTAAAAGAATTTATTATGTAAAAATATACATATAAATATATATATATATATAATTTAAACTTAAATTGTAAAATTTCTTCTTCGGCACGGCTTTTCCCAGTGAGTAATGCATTGTTAATTCAATTATATAATGTATAAGTCGGTTATAAGCTTTGACTATACCCTGTCTGCGTAATCTATAAGTGTGAAAGCACTTCAATTAACGATATAAATCATAAACGTATAAAACATGTTAATCGAGGTCCTGTATTCTTGTGAAGTATTAAATGAATCAACCATAAATGTATTACAGAACTATAAATATGAAAGATCTTAGAACTACTAACTATAATAACCAAATCACAAAATCAGTCTAGTTTTTTTTTTATGTTGACAATGGCTATATAATAACTAATTATTTGAATGGACAACGATCCAATATCCCTAACTGTGCTAATTTTCACGCATCCCGACCGCAAGTTCCGGCTGAACCGAAGTTTCGGCCAATTTTTGGCCAAAACCAAAACCGCAGCCAAATTTCGTTTTATTGGCCAAAACCGAAACCGAAAAAGAAACTTCTGTCGGTCACTATTTACGAACCGATTTTACGATATCCCGAAAAACCGGAATTGCGACCTTAACCCACTGGCAGTGGTGAGAAGGGGTACCGGTGTAATATATTGTAATAATATGTACAAGTTTTGCATATTTACAAGCAATAGTATGTAAATTGAAATATATCATGGGTTTATATCTAAATTATCTACTAGACTAGGTACTGATTATCTGTCTTCAGTCTGGGAAATGTTTCTCTACTAAAAATAGTCATTGGTAAAACAAAATTGGTAATAAAAAACCCCTCATCATCATCATCGTACCCCAGTCCCTATGGTGTTTAGGGCACTGCATTGGTACATTAAATGCAGCTTATATCGATCGATACATTTACCTACGAAAATGTGTATATTTGTACGAATATTTGGAGTAAACTGTAATTCAACGTTTTTATAAAAAAATGTATGCATATTCTATTTTTCATACAAAAAACTAAATCTTACTTATTATTTATTTATTATTTATCATGCTATTTATTGCATTTAGCCGGCGGTTGGCAAGCCAAATGGCAAGAAAAGCAGTCGCCATAGTAATTGTAATTAAATTTTTACTTTTTTGTGTTAGATACTCCTTACTATTTTGCAAATGCAATATATTGTATTATTTTTTTATAGTCATCGCTGATTTTTCGCTAGTGTACTGTATTTATTTACGAGAAAAAAAAAAAAACAAACCGACGAGAGCGTTGACTTAGAGATTACACACGCGTCGACTTATGGCTGCGATAATGAAGCATATTCATTATTGTTCATTGTGATCTCTCAAATGCTTAGCATGTTTTCAAGTACGTCGATAGTTATTAGTGATTAAGCAACCGGTGGGCTATTACAATCGGAAGCCATATCTACACTATGACGGTAAGTTCAGTTGAACCTGACGGAATGAAGTAATAATTAATAGCCATTAGCTTAACGGCTCTCGTCCAGGGTTGTTGTTATATTTTACAAATGTAGCTGCGCTAGGTAATTTTACCATGCATTGTGGATTTGTTCGATTCATCCGAAATTGGTCTATAAATCTTCTTCCTTTTACAGATTCTTCTGTTGAGAAGACTGCATGCTCCTGTGAAGTCGACTGTCAGCTATCCCGCCATATTTTCAGTGGTCTGTCTGAGGGGCCTTCTGCTTTCGGGGCTTCCTTGTCTTCCAGTATTCTGTAGACATGCCCATTCCAGTATTGTTTTCGCTGTCTTTCTTACCCCACGATGTCTTCCGTACACGTGTTTCTTGTGCTATCTCGCAGGGCGTTTCCGGTGACTTTGTACAAAGTCCTTAGTCGAGATTTCGTTCTGGAGGTGTCTGTTCATGCCTCACATCCGTATA